>NC_080167.1:18955865-19080865 GCF_950295315.1 Erinaceus europaeus
AATGGAGAGAGGAGGGCAAGGCGGAGAGTGGGAGAGAAGATAGACACCTGCAAACTTGCCTCACTGCTTGTGAGGTGACCCCCCCAGCAGATGGGGAGTGGGGGGCCTGAACAGGATCCTTACATAGGTCTTCGCACTTCTCGCCATGTCTACTTAACCCACTGCACTACCGCCTGGCCCCCTTATTCTTTCTTTTCTCCTCCTCCTCCTCCTCCTCCTCCTCCTCCTCCTCCTCTCCTCCTCCTCATCTTTATTATTTTTTGTTGTTTCATCTCTCTTAAACTGATTCCTTGGCTGTGAATTCCCCACTCTGAAAGCCGATTTTTAAGTGAAAATCAATAATGAAATTTTTCTGACCATTGAATTCACTTTCCTCTTGCTATGAAGTCACCAGCATCATCTCTGTTTGCTAATGTTCATACTTCTGTGTGTTCATTTTTTAAAATGTTAACCTCACTCTTTTACAAAACAAAGCATCAAGAATCAACATTCTGTAAAATAAAAATATTAAAAATTAAAATTCTGAAAATAAAAATCCACAATATGACCAAACAATAGCAAAATCAGTATTGTGTGCTAAGTCTGATATCATTTGCTACTGGACTGTCATATGCACCAAGTTTAAGAACTAACTATATTAAGAAAAAATATATATTGACTTGATTTTCCCTGTGATAGTATTGACCCTCTCGTTTAAAATGTATAATAACATCTACTTAAAAGTGTATTTTGAAGAACAAATAAAGCAATACAAAACAGGATTAGGCTGTATTGTCTGTTAATAGCATTGTTCTAGAAAGCTTGAATTGCAGAGGAGTTTCCCAAATGATGTTCTGTGGTGGGGGTGGGTCTTCGTGAGTTTACATTGACTGCATGAATTTTTTCTCATGACTCAAGGTTGAGATGTGGGAATTCTTATGATACAGATCCTGGAAATAGAGTCTCTTACAGTCAAACAACTGACAGAGGTAGAAACAGCGGTTACAACAGAAGGACTACAAAGTTAGCCATACCCTGCATTGTGTCAGATGGGAGAAATAGACAGTCAAACAGGCTGCGTGATGATCACAGGCAACTTGGATACATATGTTTTCAAGTATGTAGTCACCTGGACAGAAGAGTTTATTCAGGTGGAATTTGAGCCCTCGTGTCTTCCAAATGTGTAATATTTTAATAAACTCCACACAGAAAAAGGCTTATCTCACCAAATTTCTACATGACAAGTTAGAAAACAAGAATATGGAGATATACTTAACATTATTCATACCAAACAGCAGAGGTCAGCAGACTACCCAGTGAATGTGTGCTTGTAACAAGCTCTGAAGCAATGAGGGCTATTGTATTGAGCTCTGTCCTTTCAATTTGATCCGAATATTTCATATCAAGTGAAATAATGTTGAGGTGAAGCTTTTATTATTCTTTACAAAGATGCAGGTAGAACCTTGGCAATGATTTAAAATTCAAATAGAATTTTAGAGTGAGTCTGAGATTAGGTATTGTAGGAGTTTGGGGAGATGGTGTCTAGTGGAATCCCCCCACCCCAACTCCATGATGCTCTGGCTTCCGCTGGAATCTTCAGTGATATAATTTAAAGTTCTCATATGACTTTTTTCCCCCTTTGGTATGAAAAGGCAGGTGCTATACAGTATGTTTCCCATTTGTAAACCGTTGGCAAAATTTGCAAAGTTATAAAGATAAGAGAGTAGGAAGGATGAAATATTTTACTTGGATGACGCACTGTTTCGTTATGTCCTGTGAATTTTCTATTGATGAACAGGTTGTATTTTGTCTGGAGATGTGTTGGCTGATAGTTTTTTTTTCTTTATTTCTTTTTTCTTTTGAACACCACATGCACTTATTATTTTATCAATTTTTACTAGTGACTTACTATTGATTTATAAAATTACATCTCAGCAGGGGTATAAATCCACTCCATTCCCACCACCAGGGTTCAGAATCTTCAGTCACCCCACTGCAACCAACACATGGGCCAGGCACCATCTCTACACCTATCTGTCTACACTTATACATAACTGCCCCATTTTCATCCTGATCCACTCCTCTCTTCCTCTCTAAGCCACTCCTGACATTACTACCTCCACAGCTTCCTCTTTTTTCCCACCTCTTTCTCTGGGTGCTGATGAAGCTAGAGTTCAGAGCTTTCTTATCTTCTTCTTCCTCCTATCACTTCTCCACTACAGGGAGTATGGATTAAGGTTATTTTGGCGGCACAGAATGTAGGAATTCTGGCTTCTGTAATTGCTTCTCCTTTGCATGTGGGTGTTGACAGGCTAATCCATACCCCTTTGGCTGGTACTTCTGGGACTTTTTTTTTTGGTCAATATGATAGCTGAGTACCTTTGGAAATAATTATATATATTATTATATAACAAGGGTTATTGTTGGGGCTCAGTATTGGCACTACGAATCCACTGCTCCCAGTGTCCATTTATTTTTCTATTTTTTTAAAAAAAATTACTATCTTTATTTATCAGTTGGATAGAGACAGTCAAAAATCAAGAGGGAAGGGAGGGGTAGAGAAGGTGAGAGACAGAGAGACACCTACAGCACTGCATCACTACTTGTGAAGCTTGCCTCCTGCAGATGGGGTTTGGGGGCTCAAACCCAAGTCCTGGTGCATTGTAACATGTGCGCTCAGTCAGGTGCGCCACCTGACCCCCTATTTTTCTATTTTTTATTTACTAGATAGGGCAGAGAGAAATTGAAAGAGGATGAGGAGATGGAGAAAAAAGAGAAAAATAGGCAACTGCAGATTTGATTCATCGCTTGTGAAGCTTTCTCCCCTGCAGGTGGGAAGCAGGGATCAAACCCTGGTCCTTGAGCTTGGTAATCTGTTCATTTAACCAGGTGCTCCACCATCCAGCACCAGAAAGGAAATTCTCCAAGAGGAAAACAAAGAGGGAGCTAGAGATTCCTGGTAGCCTCCTTTAACTGTTTATAAGTACTGTCAATAGATGTTCAAACCATATATACCATGTATTCTTAAATGTTATTTTCTACCCACTCACCCACTATGATCAACAGTTGTGTTTCATCTATGTGTATGCTTTCACAGTGGCAAACACTCTGTATTTTTCCTAACAATATTTAGAATAAGTCAATTAGTAAATACAAAAAATATGATCGAGCTAGACTCAGATTCAAAGCAAAATGCCCAAATAAATACACTTGACAGTGCTTTTCTGACATGTACGTGTTGCCTGCTCTGTGACATAAAAAAAATCTATTTGAGTATTTGAGTTTCTATTTTTTAAGAGATTTATTTATTTACTAATGAAAGAGGGGAACAAGATACATCACTCTGGTGCTTGCAATACTGAGACTCGAACCAACCCTGGACCTCCTATTGAGATACGTACTAAATAAGTTCTTTAAATAGAACTGTACACAAAACCAGGTTGTGTAGTGTGCTGTTGATGAACTATAACCAACGATTATATGAATTTAGTCTCCCAGGTCCCCAGGAGCAATAGTTGAGTATTCACTCATCCAGTGTTTACAGAACTGTGTGGAATAAAGCCACGGAATAAGGCTGCCACAAATGATAAAAATAGACCACACTACACAATCCATCATATTGATTAAGTTCTATGTTTAACTAGATGGCTAGTTATAGCCAAGCTTTTGCATTTACTGTTCCATCTGTTTTCACTGAGTGCTTGGATTAATTTCTTTGTAGAGGTTTCATTGATTTATAACCCAGCATCTGTCCCCTCTTCTCTGCCGAGAGCATCTTGACTGACTTGAGGACCTCTTTAGTCTAATTAGAGAAACTGTCCATCACAGTTGTGACTATCACAATTTTCCACTTTGTGTAGACAAGGACGTTTCACATCCTCACAGCTTCTGTTTTGGTTCCTGTTCTTCCTAAGAGCAGCATTTTTCTGTTAAATTCTGATATAAGGAAAACTCTCTTGCCTTTCTTTCAAAACAGTTATTTTTTTTCTGTTAGTTTGGCCAAAGTGAGTTATTGATACTTTGACCAGGCTCAATCTACTCTATGACATTTTTTTTTCTGTCATCCTAATTTCTATTCACAGATTTTTTTTTACTTCCTCTTTTTAGTTTATCCTCTACTTTGGATACTTGTCTTTCATGGAAACACCAAAGGGAGTGGGTTTAGATGCTTGGCACACCAGCTTAAACACTCATAGTATGAAGTGTACATAGTACAAAACTCAAAGACCCTCACAATGATCTTGGTTCAAGCTCTGCTTCCCCAACTGCAGGGGCAACCTCATAAGAAGTGAAGCAGGCCTGCAGGTGTCTATCTTTCTATCATCTTCCCCTCTCCTCTCAATTTCACTCTGTCATATCAAAAAAAATGGAACAAAGTGGGCACATAAGCAGTGAATTCATAGTGTAGGCACTGAGCCCCCAGTGATAACCTCGGAGGCAAAAAAAGAAACAGCTGACATTTTATTGGCAGTGTTTCTTTACAAATACATAAAATTGTAATGAATGAAATAAGGATACCCTAGCAAATAAAGTTGGCTAGTGAGGCACTGGCTTGAAAGAGCTAAGTAGATAAATTTGAGTCTTTTTGAGACTCCCCATTCTTGTGTTTTTTTTAATTTTACATTTATTTATTTACTTTCCCTTTTGATGCCCTCATTGTTTTATTGTTATTGTTGTTGAAGTCATCATTGTTGGATAGAACAGGGAGAAATGGAGAGAGGAGGGGAAGACAGAGAGGGGGAGAGAAAGATAAACACCTGCAGATCTGCTTCACTGCCTGTGAAGCAAAGCCCATGCAGGTGGGGAGCCGGGACTCAAACCAGGATCCTTTTAAGCTGGTCCTTGCACTTTGCACCACATACGCTTAACCTGCTACACTACTGTCCTGACTCCCCTTTCTTGTGTTCTTAACCTTGCTAGACTCATGATGTCAAGCATAAGTAGACAGACAATCAGAAAGAAACATGCAGGTGCATAGAAAATGGGGCGGGATAGATTAAAACTATTGCAATTTAGTGAATTTTTATTCTTATGTAAAGTACATAAAAATAGCCATACAGGTATGGTTAGAAAGAGATCCTTGTCAAGATAAAAACAAACAAACAAAACTTTCAAGGGTGCTGGAGGTAGTATAATGGTTATGCAAAAGAAGCTTTCAGCCCAGTTGAGACCAAGAGGGGAATATAGTGAAATACCACCATAAGTAAACATGGGATTGCTTCTGCAAAAACATATCCCTATAGGTCAATGGAATTTCAACTGGCTCTGTTCTTTTCATTAAGTTGATTGTCACAATACCCCTGGGGCTGGAGAGATAGGTAGGGCACATACCTTGCTATGTGAACTGCTCATATTCAGACCCTGGAAGCTGATGGGAGATGTTATGGCAACAGAGCTATATTTCTATCTTTCTCCCTGTCTCAATGAAATAAAGAGTCCTGGAGCAGTGAGTTTATGCACATCCACACACAGGAATTATTTTTCACCCTCACGTGATAAATGTTCCCTAAAATATTAACTAGATGGAAAATTTCGTATAGTTTAAGTATTGCTTATTGCAGTAGTATTATCTTTTACCCCTTTGGAGCAGTTACAAGAATTGGAACATTTCTTGATTGTAAATTATTTAACAATTGTTATATTTGCAGCAAGCTCACAGAATTTTTGGAATCTAACTCTTGCAAGCTAGCTATATTTGGCTATTAGCTCAGTACTTTTTCTGTGGTCTTTATTTTGAAGTATAAAGATGGTTATGAAATCTTTTATTGCCTCCACTGACTTGCAAAAGGGGTTGAATCATCCCTTTTGATTATATAGAAATCATCCCTATTTCTGCCCAGGTTTGCATTTTCTGGAGAAACTAGAGTCACTGAACACTAATCATGCATTAATAAGCACAGATTTGTGGTGACTACAAAGAATTTAAAAACTCTGGTGGTAACAGTGTAGAATTGTACCCCTATTATCTTGTAATTTTGTAAATAAATATTAAATCTTTAATAATAACAACAGGGAGTCGGGTGGTAGCGCAGTAGGTTAAGCCCAGGTGGCGCAAAGTGCAAGGACTGGCAGAAGGATCCAGATTCAAACCTCCGGCTCCCCACCTTCAGGGGAATCACTTCACAGGCTGTGAAGCAGGTCTATCTTTCTCTCCCTCTCTCTGTCTTCCCCTCCTCTCTCCATTTCTCTCTGTCCTATCCAACAATGATGACATCAATAACAACAACAATAATAACTACAACAACAATAAAAAGACAAGGGCAACAAAAGGGAAAATAAAACAAGAGGAAAAATAACAACAACAACAATAGTAATAATAAAGTTAGAAACTCCTTTTTAATGGATTCTTTGGAAGTATCACTGGATGACTAGAGAATTTAGCTAATGACTGAAAAAAAAAAACTAGAGCACTGCTCAGCTCTGGTTTATGGTGACTGGGGGGATTGAACCTGAGACTTTGGAGCCTCAGGTATGATAATCTCTTTGCATAGCCATTATGCTATCTACCTCCACCTGCTCATGACTTTGAATAAACTCTTCTCCTGTAAAAGGTGTTTGATGAAAAGTAAATTGTGTACTAAGTTCCATCACTGACATTGTGATTTGAAAGATAACTTGGCTGGGGTGTTGGCGGTGGCACACACACCCATGTAAGTTACATATTGAAAAGCTCAAGGACCAAGGTACAAGCCCCCAGCTCCCCACCTGCAGCAGGGACCCTTCACAAGGGGAGAAGCATCTATCTTCTCTCCCTCCCTACCTCCCCTCAATTTTTCTTTGTCCTGTTAAATAAAACAAAAGGTGGGGGACGGGATGGCCACAGGGAGTGGTGGATTCTTTTTGTTGGCACTGGATTCTAGCAATAACTCTGGGGGCAAAAGAAAAAAAAATTGACTGGGCAATCCTCACTTCAGAGTTTGGAAGTAGAAAATTTCTAGTCTCTAAAGTCACATTCCAGATATACCACTGATTTTTGTGTCACTTTAGACAATTTGCTACTAATGTGCCTTGGTTTCCCTATCTGTTTAATAAGCTTCATCAGTACTTATAATAGCATGACATAAAGTAAATGATATGCCAGGGCTGCTGGTAGCTAACATTGTACATAGTGAACATCAGCAAGAATCCTTGAAGGAACCAAGGGTCACACTGCAATGGGTACTCAGAGAAGCAATGAAGTGCAGGAAGTGCTTAAAAAGATGGGACTGGATTAAGAGTGAGCATACACAATTATTGATGTCCTCTTCCACATGCTGGTGACACAAAAGTAAACAAAATAATCTCCCGAGTGTCAGGAAGCTAACTTTTTTTTTTCTCAGCAGAGACACACTCAAGCTGTGAAGTTAAAGGAAGGAAAGGAGATGGACGTTTCAAGGGGGGAATTGGCTGAAGTCAGGTCAGAATCATGATTCTTTCAAATCTTATCTGCATAACAAGGTAAACAACAGTTACCTTGAGGTTGCTTTTTCATTGTCACAATGAGGATACAACTATACCTATCCTGTCCAGTTCTTGCAAAGACTCACTAGAACGTTAAATGTGAAATATATATGGTGCTCTTCGTATGTCATAGTGGTGTGAATCATATGAGGATAGAGTGCTGTCACTATTTTCAGTGCTCAAAGATTGTAAGTCTCCCTTTCACATTCAGTTCTATAACCAGCGTCTCCAACTTAGAACTTCTGGAATATTTCAATTTATTAAAAACCATCTTTTCTTTCTTTTTAAAAACTACTTTATCTATTTGTTTATTAATGAGAAAGATAGGAGAGAGAAAAAGGACCAGACATCAGGGTAATACATGTGCTGCCTGGGACTGAACTAAAGACTCATGCTTGAGAGTCCAGTGCCCCTATCCACTGTGCTACCTTCTGGACTATGAAAGACAGCTTTTCATTACATCATTTGTGAGTCTTCCATGCTTTCATCAGCTCACAAATGGACTAAATCTGAATATAAATGATCTTCTTAGATGCCCATTGGCACATCAAAAGATATATAGATAGATAGATATAGATATAGATATAGATATAGATATAGATATAGATATAGATATAGATATAGATATAGATATAGATATAGATATAGATATAGATATAGATATGCCACCTGACAATCTTGTCTTCCCTAGATAGTATTTATATCTGAAGTGAATAAGCAGAACAACATTGTATGTGTAGATGGAATGGAATCAGTGTTTCCTCGGAGAGGTACAGGTTTTGTCAGTGAAGAACACACACTCCCTTTTTTAAGTATTTATTTATTTATTTTTACCAGAGCACTGATCAGCTCTTGTTTATGGTGGTGTGGGGGATTGAACCTGGGATTTTGGATGGTCATGGTTAAGAGTCTGTTCAAATAAGCATTATTCTATCTACTCCTACCAGAACAAATAAAGTCCCATAAGACTTTATTTGGTTTGATTACATTTATTTTTTAAATATTTATTTATTTCTTATTGCACTTATTTAGAGACAGTAGTGTGATGCTCAACTCTGGCATATGGTGGTGCCAGGGATTGAACCTGAATCCTTACGTAGTGCTCATCTGGTGCACTGCTACTTCTCATGTCAAGGGTTGATTTGGGGCCTTAGGTAATTCCAGGTGTAATGAGGGCAAGTGACTCTCAACACAATTATGTCCACCCTTAGGTGTATCACTAGCTCTGTAAAAAAAGAGCATAACTTATCAAATCATGGCTACTCATTGTGTTATTCTCAGCATTGCAAAATGTTAGAGTAACCACATAAGTACATCACGGAATAGAAGCAGCTATCAATTGTCTAAGACACATAGGATGGGGGACGAGCTGGTGGCATGTCCTGATAAATGTGCATATTATTACCAAGCACAAAGAACGGGGTTTGAGCCCCCACTCCCCACCTGCAGGGGGGTTCACTTAACCAGCTGTGAAGTAGGTCTGCAGGTGTCTATCTTTCCATCTCTTTTTCTATCTCCCCACCCTCTCTCAATTTCTCTCTGGTCTATCTAATAAAAATTAGAAGGAAAAAGAAAGAGAGAGAGAAAGAAAGAAAGAAAGAAAGAAAGAAGAGAGAAAGAAATAAAGGGAGGAAGAAAGAAAGAAAGAAAGAAAGAAAGAAAGAAAGAAAAAAGAAAAAAAAAAGGACACTGATTGTGGTGGATTCATAGTGCTGGCACCGAGCCCCAGCCACTAATCCTGATGGCAATAAAAATAAATAAATAAAAATGAGATACATAAGATGATCCTGTGGTCAAAAGAGGAAACTTGTGATAACTGGATTAGGATGAATCAGCTGGTCTAAGCTCATTTGCTGAGTAACTTTTTAATTAGTTCAGCTATTTGAATAGCTAAGAATGCCAATGCTTGGCTACATTTTCTCTGTGAAACTGGATATATTTCTTGTATACAGTTATATTCAGGTGCATCAAAGTAAATGCTTGATCATGATCTGACTTTGGAAGCAGCAATTTTTCTTTCTCTGAAATAGATACCAAAATCCTTTTAGGTGCTCTTAGCAGTGGGCTAGGGGACACTAAAGGAGAAGTAATGGAATAATAATAATAGTATTTAATTCAAAAAGTAAGGAATACACCAGTAGTCAACTGCTCAAGCCGTTTCATTGAGGATAGTAAAGAATGCTCAGACATCTCACCCTGCATGAGGCAGACTGCATTGTAAGATAAGGCAGAGGATTCTCACCAAATTACCATGCTTGAATTTATCAAAGACCTTCTTATTCCTTCATTATCACAGCTTATTTTTACAGAAGACCAGCTTTCTTTATTCATCAGCTTCATCCCTGTGATGTGCCAGATAGTATGCATGTACTTTGGGAATTGTGAAGATAAAACAGCACTGATTCTGCCATCAAAGACATAAAGTGAACACCGAGGGAACCCAATTCAAGTTAGAGATGGATGTAAATTCCACAGCCAAGAATGGTTGTCTGGGCATATGGCAGTAAAAAGGTGATTAGAACACACAGCTAGATTCAGGTCAAATTCATTTCAGTCTCCAGTGTAAATCCAGTTATCTCACTGAGAAAAGAGCTTTCTAGTCTTTAGTAATAATGTACAAGTACATTATTTTCCTATGGGTTTTATCAAGGAAAAAATACTTAAAATATGTGCAGATTTTATTTTTTTCTTTGTTAAAATTTTATTTACAAAATGGAAACACTGATAATACCATAGGATAAGAGGGGTACAATTCCAAACAATTCCCACCACCAGAACCCTGTATCCCTTCCCCTCCCCTGATATCTTTCCTATTCTTTAACCCTCTGGGAGAATGGACCCAGGAGCATTATGGGATTCAGAGGGTGGAAGGTCTGGCTTCTGTAATTGCTTCCCAGCTGAACATGGGCGTTGGCAGGTCGATCCATACCCCCAGTCTGTCTCTCTCTTTACCACCAGGCTTTTTGGTAGGCTAAGTGTTGCATAATGAATCAACAGTTCCTGACGGCATTTTCTTTTTTATAGAGATAGAAGTAGAATAGGATAGAGAGGAGAGAGAAAGAGAGACACATGCAACACTAATGTATGTGAAGCTTCCTCCCTATAGATGGGGACCAGGGCTTTAAACCTCTGTCCTTAATCACGGTAATGTGTGGACTCTACCCTTTTAGCTACTGCCTAATCCCACGTATAGGATTTCTAACACATTATCTGATTAGCATTTTTCAGTTTTATTCCCAATATTATACTAGAGACTGAAAAGTCCATGGAAATAAAGGAAAAGCAGCGTGACATCTTGGAGTTAGACAACAGTATGACTCGGGTGATTCTACACCAGACAGCAGGCTGTTTTATTTTAGTCAAAAGGTAAGTGAAGGTAGCGGATACTAAACATAAGCTCCAAAAGGATAGGAATGTATTCTACGATAAAACCGTTTCGTATTTGTGTCATGCCACAGTCTGATGTAGATTGCATGCTGGCTCCTCTCCGTGGTCTCCTTCAAGCTGTTAATTCACTTCTCCATCATACCGTTCTATCATCACACAACCCTCTGACTCCACCCTGAGTGCAGAGAGTGCTACTTGCCAGAAAGTGGAAAGCATCACTCTGACTTCTATGTCATTAATTAGACTGAGCTATATGTCCCACAATGAGCCATGACAATCACAGAATACGGTCTTCATGTGCTCAGGAAACACCATGACTTAATGAGTATATTACACTATTACTGTGATGTAGACTATCTATGAAAATGGAATTGATAGCTCTCAATTAAAAAGAAAAGGTGAAATTCACACTGAAGAACTCAGAAATTGAGGGAGATTTATAGTCACTGGGCATGGGTAGTCTAAGGTTACATAATTAAAATGCTGTCTTATCAAAAGTTGTGTCCTTATTTTCTATTTATGCTCTCACTTATATATATATATATATTTTTGAACTGCAGGGTTATTGTTGGGGCTCGGTGCCTGCACTATGAATCCACTGCTCCTGGAAGCCATTTTCCCCATTTTTGTTGCCCTTGTTGTTATTCTTGTTATAGCTGTTGCTGTTGGACAGGACAGAGAGAAATAGAGAGAGGAGGGGAAGACAGAGGGGGGAGAGAACAATAGACACCTGCACACCTGCTTCACCACTTGTAAAATGACCCTCCTGCAGATGGAGAGCCAGGGGCTCGAACTGAGATCCTGATGGCTGTCCTTGTGCTTTGCTCCATCTGTGCTTAACCCGCTGCGTTACCATCCATTTTATGATTTAGGTACAAACACTTTTTTTTTTCAGTAAGCACAAAGTAGAATTGTATGAATCAAAAGCAGTGTAAATAAAATCTATTTTCACTTATATAAATCTAGTCTGCTGTGCTACTGAAATTTTCTACCACAGGTAGAAATATTCTTATGCTACTACGTCATATACCCTCCCTTTAAAAAAATAGTATGTTACCAGGGGTTGGATGGTAGAGCAGCGGGTTAAGTGCTCATGGCACAAAGTGCAAGGACACACATAAGGTTCAAGCCCCCGGCTCCCCACTTGCAGGGTGTTGCTTCGTAAGTGGTGAAGTAGATCTTCAGGTGTCTGTCTCTCCTCCTCTTTATAGCCCCTCCTTTCTCAATTTCTCTCTGTCCTATCCAACAAAGGCTTTTTCTTTATTTCCATGGGATTTTCATTCTCTGGTAGAATATTGGGAATAAAACTGAAAGATACTAATCAGATAGTGTGTGATAGAAATCCTACACATGGAATGAGGTAGTAGCTCAATAACAGTAACAACAAGGGCAACAAAATAGGAGAAAATAGCCTACAGGAACAGTGGATTTGTAGTGTAGGCACCGAGCCCCAGCAATAACCCAGAAGGCAAAAAAAAAAAAAAAAAAAAGTTGCCACTCAGTGAACATTCAACACATTTTAACCACTCTGATTTTTGGTTTACTTATTCCCATTATTCTCAAAGCTATGGATAACAGAATACCAGGTCAATACAGTTTACAACCTGTTAAGGTTGGATAGATAGCATAATGGTTATATACAGAGACACTCATACCTGAGTCTTGATAGTCCCAAGATTTATCCCCTGCACCACCATAAATCAGAGCTGAGCAGTGCTCTGGTAACAAAATAAGTAAATAAATAAAAACTAAAAAACCTTTTAAGCCTTTTTTTTAGGTTGGCTTTAAGCAAGCAAAGACAAAAGAATTCATGTTATACTTTGGAAATATATTATTTCATTACATTATTTCAACTCTCTAAGTTGTGCTTATAGCAACATAATTGTGCAGAGGTTGTGTTTTATTAATTTCTCTATGCTACCTTAGTAATTCTTTTGAAAACTTAAGCAATAGATTAGTTCTCCATTTTGTTTCAAGGTCTGTTGAGGAAATGAATAAAAGGGGGATGCTGCTGTGGACAAGTGTTCCTTAATATTATGCAAACAAGTCCATTCACAAAGAAAACATGATAGGAAACAATGTAAAAATGCTTAAACCTTGCTATTTGGTTTTCCTACCACTCTGGTCTTCGCCTATGTCTGATCTTCACCTATGTACATGTGTGCATGTGCATAGACACCTGCTTCATTGTGTTTACATTTGCGGGTATCTCCACATACATAAATGTTGTCCCACAAACACACACACACACACACACACACACACACACACACACGTGGGCATCTGTTAAAAGATCTTTTTCTTTTTTATATTTATTTATTTATTCCCTTTTGTTGTCCTTGTTGTTTTATTGTTGTAGTTATTAATGATATCATTGTTGTTAGATAAGACAGAGAAATGGAGAGAGGAGGGGGAGACAGAGAGGGGGAGAGAAAGATAGACACCTGTAGACCTACTTCACCGCCTATGAAGTGACTTCCCTGCAGGTGAGGAGTTGGGGGCTTGAACCAGGATCCTTATGCCTGTCTTGTGCTTTGCACTTAACCCGCTGTGTTACCACCCGACTCTCAAAAGATCTTTTTCATTACATATCCAAATTCCAAATTCACATGAATGATGGCCCTTTAGGTTTAAAAAAAATAGACCCTAAGAATTTACCTAAAGACATAGAACAATTGAATAGGGCATCAAAGAAAATGTTGGGTGGAGTGGGGTGGAGTAAAAATTGGCCAGGCTGATAATTTAGGCTTGTGGGAAGCAGCTCTTTTGAACTGCCCATGTTTAAATCTGGCCAATAGCATGATTAATCTTTCAATAGCTTGTCCCAATCCTGGGTCAATATGGGGGTTTTTATAGATCCCAGGACACAAGCAAATTAAATTGTAGAAACATCTCAACAAAATAAATAGAGACAACAATTATACTCAACTTGTTTGTAGTTTTCTCTAGCAAATACTAATAGAAATGGCCTCTTTTCCTTTTATGGCTTCTCTGGCTGTGAAAATATGAACTTGAAGCCCCAGGGAAGTATCTAGTGACTCAGTATCTGAAATAATATATTTTCATTCTTAGCTAAAGCAACTTAAGTGTGTTCTTTTTGCCTCATTACCCCTTTCTTCAAACTCCAAGGAGACTCCCATGCGTCATATACTTTCTGTGTTTCAGAAAGACTCTGGGTTAACACAGTGAAATCAGAGCCTATTGAAATTCACCATTGGGAAGTGGAGACAGGATGTGACAATGTTAGCAATGCCTCGGAACCAACTTGTTAAATTTCTTCTCTCTCCTCTTTAGCCCAGCTCAGGTGCTCTGGGAGGCAGCTGCAGTCAGAGATCCTGAATTTCAAATACATTTTAAGTGGAATGTCAAGTGCTGCAGAAACAGAGACTGCTAAATTCACTGCCGCTGATCATCCTATTACCTGCTCGGGATGGTTCAAGAAGTTCTTGAGTGGCCAGGAATAACACTGAAATGCAAGTGAGGAGGTAGACTGTGTTTCTAGTCAAGTCAGTTCACATTGCTAGATCTCAGTCTCACTAGACATGAAAGGGGTTGTCTCCAAGTCCTGTTGAGTTCTGAAACCAGATTATTAAACATTGAAGTTACAAAGGTAAATTGTCTCCTGTAATGAACACATTCATGTGCAATACAGATTCCAGGTAATAGGGAATTCATAGTTGAAGATAGTCATCAGATCTGCTTTTGTGAGTGTGTGTTGATTTCAAATTTATGAAGGCCCTTCATGTTGGTAGCTAAATCTTCTACAGGGAAATTCCAGTGTTATCTTCCTTTACAGTTTATTATTCAAAGTGAAAAGCAATGTTTGAAAATAATAATCTGGGGCCAAGTAGTGGCACATCCAGTTGGGCACACATAGTACAAAGCTTAAGGACCCAGGAGCCCTTGCTCCCCACATGCTGGGGGTCTGATTCAGGAGCAGCAAAGTGGACCTGTAGGTGTAAGTCTTTCTCTCCTTCTCTCTATCTCTCCATGCTCTCTCAATTTCTTTCTGCCCTATCTAATAAAAATTAGCAAGAAAAAAATTGAAAAAATGGCCACTGGGAATGGTGGATTCTTAGTGCTGACACTGATCCTCAGTAATAAACCTAGTGGCAATAAACAAACAAACAAATAAATAAATGGAAAAAAGGAAAGTAAAGGAAAAGAAAATTAAAAAGAAAAGAATAATCTTAGCATCCTGGGAGGAGTCACAGTGGGTTTAATTCCAGACATATAGGCGTGAGGTCCTGAGCTAGATGCCCAGCATAGCATATTTCAGAATCATGCTCTAGTTTTCTCTCCTTCCATCTCATTAATAAACAAAAAAAAACTTTAAAAATTAAAAAGTAGTAACTTTAGATTCAAAAATTGTTCCATGATTGACGATGGGTCATCATTATAACCTTTGATCCAAAAGCAAAGTTATGCGTGATTGTGAAGGGAAACAAAAAGCAATGATAGAGATATGTCATGATCAGTGATCAGAGCATTCTCTTTTTTTTTAAAGAAATTCATGCCTGAGGACGCCATCTCCCATTTTTATCTTTATTTATTGGATAGAGACAACCAGAAATCAAGAGGGAAGGGGTTAATAGACAGGGAGAGAACAGAGAGATACCTGCAACATTGCTTCACCACTCACAAAGCTTCCCCACTGCAGGTTTTTACACACTGTAACATATGTACTCAACTAGGTGCATCACCACCCAGCCCCCAGAGTATTATATAATAATTGGTACATGTGTAAAATTTCTCCATTTTCTGCATAACACAATCACCCCCAGGACAGGTCCTCCTCCATCATCATACATGAGGACCTGAAAGAGCTTCATGACCCATAATCCTTTACATTGGTGCAATACACCAAATCCAGTCCATGCCTGGTCATTAATCACAAAGAATAGTTGTTCAAACAGGTTTTCTCTGGAATACCCTCTTGTTATTGACTGCAAATGGGGTTTGTATATAATGTCCTTGAATATGCAATAGATTCACATAAGTCAGGTGGATATGAAGTACACACCTGTGGGGTGTACATAGAATTAAGAATTATGAAGAACTATGAAGTAATTAAGAATTAATAATTACAAAGCATTAGCAGCTGTGCTTCTTCCCTTTCCTCTCCTGGGTCAACTAGGAATATGAAAGGAGATCTCCTGGGACAGCAACAAGACAGGACTAGAATCACTTCAGGAACCCACGAAATCACCAGTGAGTGCAAACACATGCGGCTCCTGGACAGAGAGGAGCCTAATGAGAGATTCCTGGGGCTAAAGCCTGTTTCTACTCCCGAGGGTCTGGTAACAGTCTGGCAGTTTACCAGTTGAGGCACCACCTCCAGTCTGTTTTAACAAAAAGACTGCTGAAGGGAAGAGGACTCCCCTAAGACTCACCAAATGCAACTGTGAGTCTCCATTGCTGTTGACCTCAGAGGCTGGAGCAGCAGGAGGGGAGGCCCTGTGCTGGAACTGGGGGACAGAGCACTGAGCAGGAAATTCAGGAGAAGATCTACACGTCCGTGGCCTAGCAGTGCAGCTATGTAGTGGGAGCCTTCCCACATTGTTCTCCTGATGAGAAAATGGTAAATAAATGATTCAGAACCTACAGACTATAAAAGGCACTTGTTTACAAACTCATAGGGCCCAGCAGTGCTGCCCAGCTTGCCAGGGAAGCTGAACAGAGCCTGGAGCATCGGATCCTTGGGGTGTCTACAGGAAACCCACCTAACTCAACAAGACAAATACACACTCAAAGTGAAAGGATGGAAAACTATTATACAAGCCAATGGTCCACAAAATGGGCAGGAACAGCTATTCTTATATCTGACATGATAGACTTTATGATAAATAAATTTAAAAAGGGGAGTCGGGCTGTAGCGCAGCGGGTTAAGCGCAGGTGGCGCAAAGCGCAAGGACTGGCATAAGGATCCCGGTTCAAGCCCCGGCTCCCCACCTGCAGGGGAGTCCCTTCACAAGTGGTGAAGCAGGTCTGCAGGTGTCTATCTTTCTCTTCCTCTCTCTGTCTTCCCCCTTCTCTCTCCATTTCTTTCTGTCCTATCCATCAACAACGACAACAATAATAACTATAACAATAAAACAACAAGGGCAACAAAAGGGAATAAATAAATATTTTAAAAAATTAAATAAATAAATAAATAAATAAATTTTAAAAGATTGGGATGGACATTACTTAATGCTCAGAGGATCAGTCAGTCAAGAGGACTTAACAATTATTAGCATCTATGCACCCAATGAGAAGCCATGTAAATACATCAAACATCTACTGAAAGAGATACAGCAATATATTAATAGCAACACAGTAATAGTATGGGACTTCTACACCTCACTCTCTCAACTTGACAGATCATCCAGGCAGAAAATCAATAAAGAAATGAGAGGGTTAAATGAGGAGATAGATAAACTATAACTATTGGACATTTTCAGAGTCATTCTCCTCAAGAAACTAGAATACACAGTCTACTCAAGTCCACTCGGGTCATTCTCATATATTAGAACACAGAGACAGCAAAAGCAAACTCAAGAGCATTGAAATCATACCAAGCATCTTCTCAGACCACAGAGGAATTAAACTAACACTTAACAATAAACAAATAATTAGTACATTTTTTCCCATTCAGTCCTTTTGTTTTATTCAAATGCCCATACATATGCTACAAGACACAAATTGTGGCTGTACTCTTCTATTTGGTTAAAAAACATCGATTAGGTAGTCGGGCTGTAGCGCAGTGGGTTAAGTGCAGGTGGCGCAAAACACAAGGACCAGCATAAGGATCCCGGTTAGAACCCCGGCTCCCCACCTGCAGGGGAGTCGCTCCACAGGCGGTGAAGCAGGTCTGCAGGTGTCTATCTTTCTCTCCTCCTCTCTGTCTTCCCCTCCTCTCTCCATTTCTCTCTGTCCTATCCAACAATGACAACAACAATAATAACTACAACAATAAAACAACAAGGGCAACAACAGGGAATAAATAAATAAAATAAATATTAAAAAAAAACAAAAACAAAACATCGATTAAGATTTGTTAATAACTCCCAAAGGCAACTGTACACTGTCAAGACTAAAATGTCTCCCAGTCCATTCCTGCCCTTTACTGAGAAGTTACTCCAAGCTTCTCTACAAAGAAAGGGAAACTCAAAGCAGGATATGACTGAGTTTGGAGTAGGACACAAAAGGGAAAATCTCTGGGTTGAGAGTGAGAGTAGATATTCAGCAATACCTCTACTTTTAAAAGTCTTCCAGAAGATTGAAGACATGGAATACTCTCTTCCAGCTTCTATGAAGCCAACATTACTCTGATACCAAAAGCAGATAGGGACACAGCCAAAAAAGAAAACTACAGACCAATATCTCTGATGAACACAGATGCTGAAATATTGTAGAAAATTCTAGCTAAACAGATACAGCAGTATATTAAAAAGATTGTTCATCATGACCAAGTGGGGTTTATCCCAGGGATGCAAGGATGGTTTAATATCCATAATCAATCAATGTGATCCACCACATCAATAAAAGCAAGACCAAAAACCACATGGTCATATCAATAGATGTAGGGAAAGCCTTTGACAAAATCCAAATTCCCATCATGATCAAAACGCTACAAAAAATTGGAATAGATGGAAAATTTCCCAAGATATTGGAGTCTATATATAGCAAACCTAGAGCCAACATCATACTCAATAGTGAAAAACTGGAAGCATTTCCCCTCAGATCAGGTACTGGACAGGACTGCCCACTATCACCATTACTATTCAACATTAAAAAGCTTCTGCACAGCAAAAGAAACCAATACCCAAAAAAGAGACCCCTCACAGAATGGGAGATCTTTACACACCACACATCAGAGAAGAGTTTAATAACCTATATGTATAAAGAGCTTACCAAACTCAACAACAAGAAAACAAATGACCCCATCCACAAGTGGGGAGAGGATATGGACAGAATATTCACCACATAAGAGTTCCAAAGACTGAGACACACGTGAAAAAAATGTTCCAAATCTTTGATTGTCAGAGAAATGCAAATAAAGACAACATTGAGATACCACTACACTCCTGTGAGAAGGTCATACATCAGGAAAGGTAGCAGCAACAAATGCTGGAGAGGGTGTGGGGTCAAAGGAACTCTCCTGCACTGCTGGTGGGAATGTAAATTGGTCCAACCTCTGTGGAGAGCAGCCTGGAGAACTCTCAGAAGACTTTAAATGGACCTACTCTATGACCCTGCAATTCATCTCCTGGGGATATATCCTAAGGAACCCAACACACCTATCCCAAAAGATTTGTGTATGCCTATGTTCATAGCAGCACAATGTGTAATAGCCAAAATCTGGAAGCAATCCAGATGTCCAACAACAGATGAGTGGCTGAGCATGTTGTGGTATATATACACAATGGAATACTAATAAGCTATTAAAAATGGTGACTTCACCGTTTTCAGCCCATCTTGGATGGAGCTTGAAGAAATAATGTTAAGTGAAATAAGTCAGAAACAGGAGGATAAATATGGGAAGATCTCACTCACAGCTGAAAAACAAGATCATAAGAGAAAACACAAGTAGAATCTGAACAGGAGTTGGTGTATTGCACCAAAGTAAAAGACTCTGGTGCAGGTCACTTCGGGGGTAGAGTACAGGTCCTGGAAAAGGATGACAGAAGATAGTCAGGGTTGTGTTGTTATGTGGAAGACTGAGAAATGTTATTCATGTACAAACTATTGTATTTACTGTCCACTGTAAAATGTTAATCCCCCAATAGAGAAATAAAAATAAATTTAAAAAAAGAATTAAGAATTATGTGCTGGCCTGCTTGTGATGGTCAGACAGGTACAAATCACTTGTCTGGACAGAAAAGCAGACACTGGCCCTCCTTGTGTTTGTAGCTCTTCATATGGACAGTCTGTCCCAGAACTGTCGAGCAGTCTAGACGATTTTCCAAGAGCTCTACACCAAAGAGTTGAAGTTGAATCTGATATTGACTCAGTTTCCGAACCAATCACTGCTAGTTTTGCTTTCAACACTGTGCAGGTGAACATAAAATAAGCAAGAAGCAATGAAAAGTTGTTTGAGGAAACATTGCATGTAGAGAGCATGTTAAAGCCTCCAGATTCCATTTCTGGTTTGGGGTTTGGGCTGTCCAGGGTTGTCCTCTGTGCTGTGGGCACAGCTGAGTGGGCGTAGTGGCTGTGGTCTCTCAGGGCTTTTGAGCAGTTCTTCATAATTCAAATTCATAGGGACCAGCTCTTACCACTGGGACTTCATCCTTGATCCCAGAGGTGTAGAAGAATGAGCTTCAATGTACAGTGGCAAACTTGGTGTACAGTGGCAAAGCTTCCTGATATGTTAAGAGCATAATCAGTGGAAGTTTCTCGAAAACTTTCCTCCCAACTAGGAGGAATTTAAACCACAGTCTGGAATACAAATTTAATAAGAAAAACCAAAGACAGAGGAAACACAAATTTAAGTAACTATGACTTTCTCTCTGTTATAACTGTGGGGCTTTGCTTCCTAGTCAGTGAGTGGGTGTTATTGCCACCATGCTAATTCAATTTGCGTTTACAGATGAAATCTCAACATCTCACACTGCTCTTCTTCACGTCTAAAGAAACTCCATTTAATATCCCATAAACTTTAACATCTATCTAAATAAAACCCTGGACTTTTGGTTAGCATGGAGATGAAAGAAAATCATCTGAAAAAAAAATCTGTTATTTATCTCCTCTGCACAAAAAAGAGAACAAATTAATGTTTTTGACTTTCTTTTCTGAGTTTCAAGAACAACTATTTTTTTTTGTTTGTTTTTTCTAGGCTCAATTAAATTTCTAAAGCAGTCAAATAATTCTGTGTCTCAGTGAAAGAATGATTAGAATTCAAGGTCAGGGATTTTTAGTGGAAGAAAACATAAACATATACACATAAAGAAAAAGACGTCAGTGTGTTTTTTATTATTTGAAATTAAAAGGTTACTTTTTCTTTCATATGATTTATTCTATTTGCATTTGTTACGGTAGCATTTGTTCTGCCTTACTTTTTAAGCAAATCAGACATTTGGCTTACAGTTCACAAGGGCAGGTGCCAAACCTGTTTGATAAGCCAATGTCAAATGCAAATAAATTTGCCGATGGTCCTGACATGGCTGGTTTCCAAACACATGGGCTGTTGTCACATATAACTTGTGTTGTTGGATTCAAGATGCCATTCAAGTTGGCATTTATTTTTTTTAATACAGTGCTGGTCTTACATATATGTTCAATATCCCCAACAAGCAGACTCTTTGGCCTGGGTTTTTCATAATTATTTTTGAAAGCGAGAGGGACCAGGGAGGAAAAATGGGAGAGGGATAGACAAAGAGGAACAACACCACGGCACTACTCTATCATCCATAAAGCTCACAAACACCCAAACTCTCCACATCTTCCATGATTCTCCCATGTGGTGATGAATTTCAAGCCCAGTGCCCCATATATTGTAAGACATAAACGCTCTGCTGAGTGAGCTATCAATAGCATCTGAATTTAAAGATAGCGGAAATTTAGAAAATAGGAATGTGCGTTCTTCTTCCCAAATCTTGGGCAAGTCATATCCATATAAAGTTAAATAGTTACACTTAAAGGTAAATATGAACAAGAAGGAGGAGAAGAAGAGATAATAATAAAAAATAAAGTCATAAAATTAAAATCAACTCAGAATTAATATGCTTATATACCATAATATTCCTCCTATCATCTAAGAAATGATGCCTGTTCATTTTGTATGGCATAGTATGTCAGCTGACATGTTAGGGTAGCCACAAGTTGAAGGAAAAATAAAGGCTATTTTCCAAAGTCGTCTTTACGAAAAGAAAGATTTTCTTTAAGAAAAGAAAGATTGCAGTCAAGAAACTGAAAGTTGTAAGGATTTATATAATAAAGTAAAAGCTCAGATTCATTACAAATAGTACAATCCCAAAAATGTGGTTTGGGGTAATTCCAAGAGGGTAAAACAGCTAGTGTTTTTATTATTATTATTTTTTTAGCAGAGCAGAAGAATAGCTTCCAAAGAGGATGACTCAACATGTCTCAAGATGTGAGGCAGCCATACAAACTGTTCAGTGGGTGTTTTGTTGGGTTTTTGTTTGTTTGTTTTGTTTTTTGCCTCCAGGGTTATTACTGGGGCTTGGTGCCTGCACCACGAATCCACTGCTCCTGGAGGCTATATTTTCCCCTTTTGTTGCCCTTGTTGTTTATCATTGTTATTAGTATTGTTGTCGTTGTTGTAATCGAGAGAGGATGGGAAGACAGAGGAGGGAGAGAAAGACACCTGCAGACCTGATTCACTGCCTGTGAACCAACCCTACTGCAGGTGGGGAGCCAGGGGCTTGAACTGGTATCCTTATGCCTATTGTTGTTTTATTGCCACTAGGATTGTCACTGAGGTTTAGTGCCTGCACAATGAATCAATTGCTCCTCATGGTCATTTTTTCCCCTGGTTTTTCTTTTAGTTGATAAGACATCTTGAGAAGGGAGGGGGAGATGAAGAGAGAGAAAGAGAGAGACCTGCAGTACTGCTTCACCACCTGTGAAGCTTCTCCTTGCAGGTGAGACCAAGGACCTCAACCTAGGTCCTTGTACATGACGATATCTGTGCCCTACTCAGTATTCCTCCACCCACTACCCATGGGTGATTTTAAGAACTTTTCCAATTCCCATCTTCTCCTCCTCTTCTGCCACCTCATAAATAAAGATAGTTGGTGGCCACCTTTACACATGAGCTCTTGTTAGGTACATGATTAATTTTTAATGCATCTGAGCCTTGCCTTGTGATCAGTGTGAGTCCCTAAGTATCTAGATGGGTGATTCTCAAGACCGATACATTAATCTATCTACCTTGGGAGAAATTAGTCATAATAGGACATGTGTGGTTGTCACCACTTGGGGGCTGGCGCTGTGATCTGTTACTAGCCACTGGAGAGTAGAGAACAGGGGACTGGTGATTATCCTGGGAGTCAGAACACACTCTTAACCACTGCCATCTGGCTCAATGCCCTAGTACTCATGCTAGGAAAGTCTGATTTAATCAGAATGGTCTAAAAGTTGGAGAGGCTTTCTCTAGTTGCAGAAAGCAGTTACTCTGTCAGAATTGGGACAAAATATTCTTTCAATAAAGAACAAACTATTTTTGAGAACATTTTTCTCGTGGCAGGGAAAGTGGTCAGTCATCTCAGTGCAAGACTTGTATGCCTCAGGTTCCTAGTTTGTCCCTGGTCCCTCATGGGATATTCTGTGTTTCTCTCTCTCTCTCTCTCTCTCTCTCTCTCTCTCTCTCTCTCTCTCTTCTCCTCCTCCTCCTCCTCCTCCTCCTCCTCCTTTTTCTTCTTCTTCTTCTCTCTCATGAATAGCTCACTATCTCTTAAAATGTAAATCTTACAAAAGCATGCTCTGATTATGGTTTGCTGGCTCTGGAATGACTCCCTTGAAATAGAAACCAAAAATTCATTTACCACCATATAGAAACTCTATGCTCCTCTCTACCCTAGTTTAAATTCCTAGCACCTTCAAGATAATGAGGTTAGAGGTGGGTAATAGGGCTTAGGTGGACCTGTAATCAAAGTTCCAAATTATACTGTAGAATGTGTCAAGATTGGAGTTTAAAGATTAGTCAGGCTAATAAGCAGGGCTTAATAATTGACAGCTTTCACTAATGACTCCAAATTGCAAATCAATAGTCTTTGTTCTCTGCTCTGCAAATTAATGGGCCAAAGGGGGAAATCTATGCCAAGGGAGAGATTTTGCAAAAATTCATTCTACTCTTAAGATACAAAAGCTTTGCAAAACTGACAATAGAAAGAAGCAAAACAAAAATGATTACATGTTATAAGAAAATAAGTGTACTTTTGCACAACTGTTAATAGTTTTTTAAGCATGTGATATTTTATTTAAATCTCATTTCACTGAAATTATAGATGACTGTTCCTTTTATGTATTTATGTCTATATCAATACTTATAGATGTATAGATATTTTGAATGTTCTGTTTTACAAAAAAGATTATTTTTTTCTCTCATTTAAAATATTTATTAGAGACAGAGAGAAATTGAGTAGGGAGGAGAAGATAGAGAGGTAAAGAGACAGAGAGACATCTGCAGCACTATTTCACCATAAAGCTTTTCCACTGCATGTGGGGACCAGGGCCTTGAACCCAGGTTCTTGCTTACTTTAATATCTTTACTTACCCAGGTGTGCCACCACCGCCTACCTTTCTTTATCATTGTTTTAAATGACATCCATGAATATTTTGATCAAATAGATCTACTGTAGAAAGTAGTCCCCATGATGGCCATGCATGAACCATACATAGAAATGACATGCAGCAATGGAACATACTCCTATGAGCTTGGAAAAACTCCTTGAAATTCTCTCAGAATGTGAAACAGAGGTTGGAGTAGTTGCCTTCTCTTAAATCCTGAGCTCTTGGGAAATGTCAGCTTCTCACTCCCCTGCCTTAGAAATGGAGCTTAGACTATGAAAGCACCTAGTTACAACTTAGCACTTCTTCTTCTAGCGTTTGCCCTTCTTCAGTAGCCAGTCAACAGCATCAGGTTGAAAGCTGTCAGGAGCTGCTTGTTGCTGGCTTTGAAAGTGACTGGGATCCATGTGGATTCAGTTGGCTAGGAAGGATCGTCAGTTTCCCCGATGAATGGGTACTCACAGGATGGACCACGAGAAGGTCGATCCAATGCATCCCAACTTAGCACTGAGTCCTGAGGAGTAACAGAGTCACATGACCTCTGTAGATATTATACAACTAGTGTGGGCATATGGATCTAAGGGAAGCAACCTTTCTGCCTATTACTATGATGTTACAGTGGTTTGTCATATGAAACTAATGATTAATTCATCATTTGTAAGTAGTTAACTTTCTGAAAAGCAGGTCGTCTTGTTTATAGTCTGAAGGAGAGTCCATACAGGACATCTGGGACTTGGGAATCTCACCATGTATGGAGAGAAGATAGGGTGTGCTGACTTGATGTGGCTCATAATATAGGGTAATGCATGAGCATCACACACTTAGACAACTGCCAATCAGTGCCAGGGAAAGAAGCATAAGGAAAGCAGTAAGTAAGGACTAGTGCATACTGTGTTGAACTGAAGGAGCTATACTTCTTTTTTTAACATTTTTATTTGTTTATTTTCCCTTTTGTTGCCCTTGTTGTTTTTATTGTTATTGTAGTTATTATTGTTGTCATCATTATTAGATAGGACAGAGGGAAATGGAGAGAGGAGGGGAAGACAGAGAGGGGGTGAGAAAGAGAGACATCTGCAGACCTGCTTCACTGCCCATGAAGCAACTCCCCTGCAGGTGGGGGAGCTGGGGGCTTAAACCAGGATCCTTATGCCTGTCCTTGCACTTTGTGCCATGTGTGCTTAACCCGCTGCACTACCACCCAACTCCCAGGAACCATACTTCTTCCCTAAGGGGACTGGACTGAGTTACAGGTATTTGTTGCCATGGAGAGAATTGAGCTTTCTGTTACTGTTGGTGCTGATAATACTATTGGCAGGTGATGCACACTTGACTCCATTAGGGCCAACAGTTTTATAAAAGGGCATTCTTTCTGATTTCACCTGCAGAATATAGTTCAATGCTTTCAGATTGTTGTATTAGTCAAATACGTTTTTTTGTCTGTATATATATTGCTTTGCTTTATTTTATTTTGCTTATATTTGATAGGACAGAGGGAACTTGAAATGGGAGGGAGAGACAGAGAAGGAGAGAGAAAGAGAGACACCTGCAGCACTACATCACCACTCATGAAGCTTATCATCTGCAGGTGGGCATGAGGGCATGCACCTGGGACCTTGAGCATGGCAATACCTGTCCTCAAGAAAGTGTGCCATCACCAGGCCCCTCAGTAAGTTTTTTTCTATATATAAACAATGAAATAATATCAAGTTTTATTAGTATAACTATTTAAATTAGAAAAATAGAGGGACTGGGTGGTGACACACTTGGCTAGGTGCTCATACTACAATGTACAAAGGACCCAGGTACAAGCCCCTGCCCCAGTCCCTATCTGCAAGGGGAAATCTTTATGAGTTGTGAAGTAGCACTGCAGGTGTCTCTTTCTCTCTATCCATCCCCTCATATATTTTCTCTGTCTCTAAATAATGAATAATAATAGATAAAGAAATAAAAATAACCCTTTAAAAAAAGAACAGAGAGGGTGGAGCCAAGATGATGAGTTTGGAGCCTCAGCTGCCATGAGCTCCAAGAGGCAGCAGCTTGCAACCAGGGATTTGATGGATCAGGTGGGATACTGGGCTGTCTGTAGGAGGGTGAACACAGGCTGGTCAGAGTGACACCAAAATATGGTCCCAAAATACGGTCTCTCTTGGGCTGACAAATGGAGGTCAGGGAGACAAAGAAAAATCCTTTATTTCTGTGCTCACCCTCCCAACCCAGGTTCCAGCCCCCAGGGGCAGGACAGCCACTTCTAGCAGGCTCCCCACTGAGGTATTTTCTTTACCAAGGTTCCTGGCTCACCAGGAGTGTCATTCCAAGCCTCTTCCTTTAACTTCTCTCTTTTTAAAGTGGTTGGAGCTCTATTTGAGTGAAAAAATACCTGACCAATCATAGCCTCATCCCTGCCTGGAAAAGACTACCTGGAGGGTTTTTTTTTCCCTTTGGATACTTCTTACAATTGGCTCTCTTGCTGCCTGCAGCCAATTGAGCAGTCCAAGATGCAGGCTGGCTGTTAGGAGCTTTCTACTCTATTTTATTTTGTTTTATTATATTTTATTTTATTGCTACTATTATTATATACGTGTGTCCATTTACCATCCACCTTCTTCAGGTCAACCAAAATTAACTATTGTTATTGTTGTTTTCCATTGCAGGCAACTGGCTATTCCTATTCATTGTGAAAGGAACTTGTTTCTCTCTACCTCTTTCTCCACTCTCCTTTTTCCATCCTCCTAGCTAATTTAAAAAAAAAATCCTTTTACTGCTCTTCCTTTTTTCTTCTTTCTTTCTTTTTTAAAATTCTTTTCCTCTTTTCTCCTACTTTTGTTGTCTGAATTCACTGATACTCTCTTGTAAATTATTTTGGTGAATAAATCTGACTCGGAGTGGACTCCAGTCAGCTCCTCATGGGGCGCGAGCACTTCCACACTACGATCATCATCTCTGGCATTATGCTATTCCACTGCAGAATACTGTGCCCCAGTATGGTTCCGTAGCCCCCATGTCCACTTGGTCGATTCCAAATTATATCCCTCCATGAGGATAATTTCTGGAACCATCCATACCACCCTGGTTCCATGGCTGCCAGTTCTTAGCAACATCGCCCCGCCAGATATTCGTCGGGATGTGGCATCATCTAAGTTCATTTCCCACGTCTACACTCGACCGGACCTGCCAATATACGCGGGTATCTTCACCCACCCTATTCAACGCTTGACGTCTCGTCACCCAATCTGGTCCCCTACGCCTACACTGAACTTCTCTGTTCCAGTCTCTTGGAAACAGAGCTGGAAGTCAGCTGAGGTAAAGAACAAACACCTCATCACGGACCCCTGCAAGCATCAACCCAGCTTTGACCTAGCACGTTATGATTGGGCTCTCCTCAATCGCTATCGAACAGGCCATGGCCAGTGCGCCGCTATGTTCCATTGCTGGGGAGCCAGAGACGACCCGAACTACCCCTGCGGCTACAGACAGACTATGACCCACATAGTCAACGACTGCCACCTCTCCAGATTCAAAGGAGGTCTCAAAACTTTACATCAGGCTCAACCTGATGCTGTTGACTGGCTATGGAAGAAGGGCAAATGCTAGAAGAAGAAGAAGGAGTGGATTCTATGTGTGTGTGTCTTCTCTACTTCCCTTTGTCCCCTTTCTATCCCTAGAATTTATAGTGGATAGTAAATTTGCATAATTATCTATTCTTCTTTCCCTTTTTTCTTGTCTCTTTCTTTTGTTTTGTTTGGATGTTATTTTTTCTTGGACTGGAGGTGTTGTTTGGCTAACTGGTAATGTTGAACTCCATCAATCCTTGCTTCAGTTACTATTGTAATTTCTGAGGTTGGTTACTGCTTTTGTCATAAAGGTCTTTAGTATAGCATGACTTGTACTCAAAACACAACAATTGAAGAACGACAGAACAGAAAAATAAAAACCACATCAATAAAAAGAAAATGGTTAAAAAAAAGAGCAAATAAAACTGCTACCACAATGAATCAGGACAGGAGCCCAGAAGAAACTCCAAATCAGTCAGAAGTAACCATAGATAAGAAAAGTATGCAAGCAATAATAAACCTAATAATCACAGAAATGAAGACAACTATGGAGGAAAGGACTATCAGAATTAGGAAAACAACAGTGATAATCTCAAAGAAAATACAAGCTACCTCAAGGTAATTAGAGAAATGAAAGCTGAAGTAGCTGAGCTAAAAGGCCAACTAGGAGAACAAGCTAATACTATACCTGAACTGAAAAAAGAAGCTGAGGGAAGGGAAAGCAGATTAACAGAAGCAGAAAACAGAATTAGCTAGACAGAGGATGAACTAGAGAAAACTAAGAAAGAGGTAAAAGAGCTCAAAAAGATATTGAGAGACACGGAAAACAACAACAGAGACATATGGGATGATCTCAAAAGAAGTAACATTCGTATAATTGGCCTACCAGAGGAAGAAAGAGAGGAAGGGGAAGTAAATATTCTAGAGGAAGTAATGGAAGAAAACTTCTCAGACCTAAACAACAGAATGTTGTTGGCCCGGTGAGTCCCAAAAAAAATCAACCCAGACCTGAAGACATCAAGACACATCATAGTTACAATGAAAAGAAGTAAGGATAAAGAAAGGATCCTAAAAGTTGCAAGAGAAAAACAAAAAGTCACATATAGGGGAAAACCCGTAAGACTAGCAGCAGACTTCTCCACTCAAACTCTAAAAGCCAGAAGAGAATGGCAAGATATCTATCAAGCCCTAAATGAAAAAGGGTTTCAACCAAGTATAATATATCCTGCTAGACTTTCATTGAAACTAGATGGTGGGATCAAAACTTTCTCAGACAGACAGCAGTTAAAGGAGGCAATCATCACCAAGCCTGTCCTGAAAGAGGTACTAAAAGACCTCTTATAAACAAGAACTCACTATAATACTTGCCATATATCAGAGAAAATAAAGAATATTTGAAAAATGGCACTACAATACATTTAATCCATAATATCAATGAATGTCAATTAAATTCACCCATTAAAAGGCACAGAGTTGGAGGATGAATCAGAAAATACAACCCAACCATATGCTGCTTGCAAGAATCCCACCAGACCCAACAAGACAAACACAGACTTAAAGTGAAAGGTTGAAAAACTATCCTGCAGGTTAATGGACCACACAAAAAAGGCAGGAACAGCCACTCTCATCTCTGACACCATAGACTTTAAATTAAATAAAGTAATAAAAGATAGCCAAGGCCATTACATAATGATTAGAGGATCAATCAACAAAGAAGATTTAACAATTATTCACATCTATGCACCCAATGTGGGACCATCTAAATACATAAAGCACCTACTGAAAGAACTACAAAGATACATCAATAGTAATTCAATAATAGTGGGAGACTCCAGCACCTGACTCTCACACTTAGATCAACGAAGCAGAGAATCAATAAAGAAACAAGAGATTTAAATGAAGAGATGGACAGACTAGACCTCCTGGATATTTTCAGAGTCCTTCACCCCCCAAAACTGGAATACACATTTATCCTATGGTTTTCTTAATGTCTCCTTTTTTTAAATAAATAAGTAAATGAACAGAAAGCTAACTGCCTAAAAGCAGTGAGATTGATCTAGATAGCTACTGAGGTCAGAGGCTCCAATGTGGTTTATCAACATGCACTGTCAGCAGGAAAGGACACATTTAGAACAACTTCCTGACACTGCATACCTGAAAAGGCAAAATTTTGAGCCCAGAGAGACTGTGGACTGATAGGGAGGGAACCTGGGCTGCCACATTGTTTCAGGAAAGAACATCATTATTATTCAATAAACATTCTAAACACATTCCTACTCATTAATTAGATGGGATTAGATATAACACTGGTTATAAAATGAAGTCTAGGGCCAGAGAATTTCATAGGAAATTATCCCCCATTACTTCTAAAAGATCAATACTAACCCTTTCACAAGTTATTCCCCAAATTTTGAAGTCAGGTATCACTTTTAGATCATTCTTTGAGGTTCAGTATTTCATGATTGCAAAAAACCCTGCACAGCCTTTACCAGAATGAAAACAGACCCAAAAATCCTCAAGGATACCAACAATAAAATAAAATAAAATACCCACAAAACAATAGCAACATATGAGATATAACATTTACTATGACCAACTGGAATTCAGCTCAACAATAAAATTTATATTAACATCTGGAAACACATTAATGTAATTCACAGTATTAGCAGAAATAAAGACAAAAACCACAGGACTGTCTCCATAGAATCTGAAAATAAAACTCAGTATCTTATTATGATTTTAAAAGAAAAGACTTAGTAGAATAAGAATGTGAGAGTTTCTTCAACTTGCAAATATAATCTACAGCCATCCCATTGTTGCCATAAAACTTAATGGTAAAGCACAGAATGTTTTTCCTTAATGTTGTGGAAGACACAGATGTCTCCTCTTACAAATTCATTTCCACATTGCACTGGAGGTTTTAGCCAAGGTAATTAGGCAAGAAAATGAAATGTAAGGCAATTTGATAGAAAAGGAGTAAGTGGAGTTATGCTACTTGCAGATGGCATAATTTCTTATTTATCAAATGCTACAAAATTCATTTCAAAAATATCTTAGAGCTAATAAAGGAATTTAGTAATGCAACATGCTTGCAGGAGGTGAGCTGAACATAAAGAAATCAATTATGCTTCTATATGCTAGGAATGAATCACACAAAAATTAAATTACAAACAATTCAATCTGCAATAACTTCAACAAGAATAAAAGGCAGGAGAGAAATAGAGCAAAAGAAACACAAAATGTTGTATACTAAACTCCAAATGACAAAAGTATGTTGAAATAAATTAGTTTCCTATCTAAGGCAACTATCCAAGAAATTGAAACAAAATACATCACAATTTGAAAGGTAAAAATGATATGCAGGTGTCAGTCTCTCATGTAGAAAATATTGAACTCTTGTAAGATATAGTAAATAAGTTCAAGATTTCAGGACAAATGGTTAATAAACAAAAATTCTTTGTCATTCAAGTTAAGAGCATTATATGCATCATGACACTTAAAATAAATAGTTTTTCCAATAATTGCAAAATAAATTTTTTACAAAGAATTTCAAGGTTGTATTCTGAAAACTAAATACAATGCTGAAAGAAATTAATGAAGACATAAATAATGGGAAGTAAACCCCTGCCTGATGATTGAAAAACTTAGTATTGTTATGATGAAAATATTTGGAAAAAAAAGTAATGTGGCATAGTCAGTTTGGATATTCCCAAAAATATTAAGCATAGCTCATACAATGAACATGTAATTCTTTCTGACGTAAACAATAAAGATAAATGGCAATACAAATCCACAGAGAGTTCTGTATTAATACATTCTTAAGAAGAGCCAAGGGCCACAAAATAATTCACTTGGATAATGCACTACTTTGCCATGTGTCTAACCTGGGTTTAAGTCCAGCCAAGTATGGAAACCACTTAGATACCCATAAGTAAATATCATTGTATTGGTCAATACTTCACAATGTTTAAAATATTCAAGTAGTGACTCACAAGATATTTTATTAATCTCAAGATCTTTATTGTGTATATAATAAACATTTTCCTATGTTTTAGCACATAGGAAAATTGTAAAAGATATCTCCAAAACATCTGCAATTTTACAATGGCCTCCCTTACAGTGAGGAGATATTGGTAGTAGTATTAGTAATTACACTTCACCAAAGAAGATAACCACATAGATAATAGACACGTGAAAAAAAAAATGCTCAGGAATTGGACCTCCCCCCCTTATCCTACAGGTCTTGTTGATCATTATTAGATCGATTAAAAATATGCTTAAAGTCACTGATTAACAGAGGCATACAAGTAAAGACAACAATGTTTTATCTCTTTACACTTGTGAGAATGCCATACATTAGAAAAATGCTGATAAAAATGTGGGGGGAAAAGAAATCCTTCTACATTGTTGTTGGCAATATAAATTGGTGTAACCCACTAGAGATTCCATAGAATATTAGAAATGAAACTAGAGATTCCATAGAATATTAGAAAGGAAACTACCACATAAGTGGGCTATTTGAAACCTATCTAAAAAGAAACATGCTGAATGTCCAATGACAGATACAGATACATGGTAAAGAAAGTTGTGAGATATATATATATGGAATGGAATACCACTCAGCAGTAAGACACAAACTGGATGGAATTTGAAGGAATTATATTAAGTGAAATAAACCAGAAAGAGAAGAAAGAGTAGCAGTACCGGATGGCTTCACTTGAAAATAGAACCTGAGAAGCAAAGAAAGAAATAGAAAACACATGGTGGATCACTTCATCGTCTGAGGCCCTAGTAGGGAATTCCTGGATTCCCACACAGATATGATGGGCTTAAACCTTTCATAGATCATTCTCTGGTCACTTCCATCAGAAACATCATAATAAGCCTTCTCATGTCCCTCCAGGAACTTGTCCTCCCTATAAAGTTGCAGTGGTAGGGACTCCCCTCCACTCCAAAGGAATGCTGAGTCACTGGACCCTGCCACTCCAGCAATACAAGTCCTGAAATGAGTTCAGTCTAGAATGTTCCCAGCTGTGACCATCAACTGCAAGCTCAGATGGACAGGGACTCAGAGGTCACACAGGCTCCTGTGCTAAATATGAATATATATGGGCCCTGGGTCAGGCTGATGAAGTAAACAGATCATTTTATTCATAGATTTTCTTCAGTTTTCTCAGTTGAGCCCTAATTCAACTTTCTAGCTCTCTTCTCAACTCTGGCACCATCCTCCCAGACGATATGTTTGTCCTCCATGTTACCTATCAACCTCAAGCAAAAATTACAGTAGTCGTGAGCCCCTGGGGACATACCTAAACTGGACTTCCTTGAATCTTTCCATCCTAAGAGCCTTATTATTAGTTGCTCCATTCCTATTTTTTGGTTATTGTTCATTAATCATTTTTCCTGACTTGTATCTTACTGCATTTCAGCCACCAACTTGCAGGTGGTATCATCATTCCCTCCGAATTTCCCTGGGCTGACAACCTCACCAATGTGTCCTGAAAACTTGCCTTCTCAGATTCCTACTCTACTAGGGAAAGAGAGAAACAGACTGGGAGTATGGAACAACCTTCCAATGTCCATGTCCAGCAGGGAAGTAATTACAGAATCTACAACTCCCACTTTCTGCACCTCATAAAGAATTTTGGTCCATACTCCTAGAGGGGGAGAAATGATAGGGGGAAGATGGCCAGAGGGCTCTGAACTCCAGCTCCACCAGGACCTGAAGAGAGAAGAGGAAAAAAAGAAGGGCCTTCAGAAGTAGTAATAGTTGTAGGTGTGACTTAAAAGAAAAAAAAAAAAAACAGAAAAGGAAAGGAAAGCAAGACCATAAGAAAAAGATGCATATTAGACAACCCATATCTATGACTTTGGGAGAACTAGTGTAGCTTCCAAATGAGGGAACGGGGTTACACAACTCTGGCTGTGGGGGCAATGCAGACTTATAACCTTTTTATCTTATAATTTTGGTAAGTCAATATTAAGTCACTGATAAATTATTTTTAAAAAGGAAACACATGGGGGCAGGCAGTAGCACACTGGATTAAGCACACATAGTGTGAAGCACAAGGACCTGCACAAAGATCCCAGTTTGAGCCCCCTGTTGCCCATCTGCAGGGATGGGGGTAGCTTCACAAGCAGTGAAACAGGTCTTCAGGTGGCTATCTTTCTCTCCCCTTCTCTGCCTTTTCCTCCTCTATCAATTTCTCTCTGTCCTATCCAACAACAATAATAACAACAAAAATGGAAAAAAAAACTGATTTATATGTCTACATTTTGCTAGGTGTGTACATAAACACCATTCCCAGCACCAAAGGACTGTGACCCATCCCTCCCGCCCACTCCCACCCCCCCCACTGGCACAGGAAGCTGCATGTCTACCCCTCACCACTGGGTTTTTACTTTGGTGCCCTACTTACAATTTGATCAGGTCCTGCTTTTAGTTTCCCTTTCAGATCTTCTTAATCAACTTCTGTTGATGAGTGGGATCATCCCATGCTCATCTTTATCTTTCTGACTTAGTTCACTTAACATAATTCCTTCTAGCTCTGTCCAAGATGGGTCAGAGAAGGTGGGTTCATTGTTTTTGATAGCTGCATAGTATTCCATTGTGTATATATAACACAGCTTTCTCAGCCACTCATCTGTTGTTGGGCACCTGGGTTGCTTCCAGGTTTTAGCTATTATGAATTGTGCTGCTATGAACATAGGAGTACACACTTCTTTTTGGTTGCGTGTTATGGAGTCCTTGGGGTATAACCCCAGGAGAGGAATTACTGGATCATAGTTAATATGAGAGGGGGAAAATCAATTGTATGTCTCAAAGTTTCTCAAAACACAAACTGAATCCTTTTAATTTATAGGCTGTGTATTTGATATGAGGACTCTCTCAAAAGCCTAGACCAAGTAGATTAGAAGCATCCAATAGCACAGCTATATACAAGATACTGGATACTGTACAGCAAACCATAACAAAAGGACTTTTCAAAGTTAACCCAATTACCAAATAATGTGATGATAACATTAACTATCGATTGTCTTTTTGAACCCTAAGACAGCAGGAACCTCACATCTCCACTATAGAGCTCCTACTTCCCCCAGTCCTGGAACCCTTGGATAGGGCCCACTTTCCCGTATGCATCTCTCAATCCAAACCAAATAATATTGGATCCGCCGATCACAACCTAACCAATGCAACGATTGCCACCTCAGCATGCTTTACCTCAGACTGTGTCCAGAGACTTCACGTGTGGAATGACAACCCTTCAGCTTCATTACTCAGGTGAGACCTTTCCTTTTATAGTACACTCTAATTTCATCTCAGGTAGTTCACTTTCTAACAAAGTCCCATAACCTAGATATACACCAGTTTCTGTGAGAGAGAGCTTATGTTCACACATATCCATAAACTACTGCAAAATATATACCTGAAAGCAGTACATTAGAGTTTGCAGTGAGTACCTCCCTAACACTTCCTCTCCACTATTCCAAGCTTGGGATCCATGATTGCTCAACAATTTGTTTGGCTTCGTATGTTAACTCTCTTTTCAATCACCAGGTTCCAGATGCCACCAGGATGCTGGCCAGGCTTCCCTGGATTGGAGACCCCACCAATGTGTCCTGGAGCTCAGCTTCCCCAGAGACACACCTTACTAGGGAAAGAGAGAGGCAGACTGGGAGTATGGACCAACCAGTCAATGCCCATGTTCAGCGGGGAAGCAATTACAGAAGCCAGACCTTCTACCTTCAGCAACCCTCAACGACCCTGGGTCCATGCTCCCAGAGGGCTAGAGAATGGGAAAGCTATCAGAGGAGGGAGTGGGTTATGGAGATTGGGTGGTGGGAATTGTGTGGAGTTGTACCCCTCCTACCTTATGTTTTTGTTCATTAATCCTTTCTAAAATAAAAAATTTAAAAAAAAATGGAAAAAAATAGACTCCAGGAACAGTGGATTTGTAGTGCAGGCACTGAGCCCCAGCGATTAACACTGGAGGGAAAAAAGAAAGAGAGAAAGAAAGAAAGAAAGAAAGAAAGAAAGAAAGAAAGAAGGAAGGAAGGAAGGAAGGAAGGAAGGAAGGGAGTAAGGAAGGAAGAAAGACATGGTGAAACTTAGGCTAGTTGTGGTCTGTTGAAGCAAAGTCAAGGATTCTAAAGTGGGGAGGCAGAATAGAGTTAAAGGGTGTTGGGACCTAGTGCATGATGGCAGAGGAGGACTTAAACTGGTAGTGGGAGCGATGCTCAGACAGCTTTCATGGTAAATAAGAAATTGTACTCATGTGATAGCAATTGTCTCATAAATCATTATCTCCCCAAGAAAGTATAAACCCACATTAGTGATGGTAGTAAAACTATGTTTTATCAAAAAAGATATAAGCAAAAATATTTTTAGATGGATGCCAAAGAGGTGGCATATTTATTCTGTGTTTACACTTTCAATTCAGTGGGCGAAACCTGGAGCAAAAATCATTTTAATGAAATGCTTTGCAATTCAAAACTGAAGAACAAAAATGATCAGCGTACTGTTTGACAATATTGAATTGACTAAACCATGATTACTTTTTTGAAAATAAAACTCTTTGTACAAATACAAAAAAAAATCATTGTAATTAGGACTAGGCAGAACAAGCACTGAATTAAATATGCTCATCTTTTATTAATCACATACATTTTTCATAAGGAAACTATTTTTATTAGCTAAGGCTAGTAAAAAACCATTAGTCTACAAAATTGTGGCAGCAATTGGCCCATGACATTTTAATGCTTATTTTTCCCCCAAAATTCTCATTTTGCAGGGGCTTATTTAAGCCACCCTCACATGGTGTTTTATTAATTTCTTAATCATAGACTGTCTGAGAGGCAGTTGCCTTGGGCTGGAAGACTATGTGTATCTATGGGTTGATGCTTGTTTCTGCCTAATAACCCCAGATTGTTACTGGATACACTGAACAGGAAGAGGAGAAAGAACTATAAAAATGGGCACTGACCACAGGGCTTTCTGGGGAATGTGTCCCCAGACAGGTAAGCTTCTATATTCTGAGTGAAATGATATAAAAATTAACATTTCTTACTCAGATGCATGAAGGTTAGAAGGGCAAGCATGGGGAGTCGGGCAGTAGCGCAGTGGGTTAAGCACATGTCTCACAAAGCGCAAGGACCGGCGTAAGGATCCCAGTTTGAGCCACTGGCTCCTCACCTGCAGAGGAGTCCCTTCACAGGTGGTGAAACAGGTCTGCAGGTATCTCTCTGTTTTCCCCTCCTCGCTCCTTTTCTCTCTGTCCTATCCAACAATGATGACAACAATAATAACTACAACAACAAAGCAACAAGATAACAAAAGTGAAAATAAATAAATATTTTTTAAAAGAAGGCCAAGCCTGAAAGTTTCAGAGACTGGAATATTTTAATTATCCTTGAAGTTCACACTGTATAGGGCTCCATAGACAACAATAAAATACAATCCACACAAGCTTGGAGGAGATGACAATGGAGCCGGACAAGAAATTCAAGCCATCTTTAACAGATTGTAAAACTCATTCTCTTTCTATTCTATACCACTGCTTCTGTGGTTATATGTGGGTAATGGGGTTTTCAAGCAGATATGGAAAAAGGATAATAAGAAACTGCTGAATTTTTAGAAGATTCTTTCTGGAGAAAACATGGACGTGCTGGGGAGGGAAAGGGTGTGTTATCAGAAGTTGTTTTTTTTGTTTTGTTTTTTTTGCAACACCAGCTAACATAATCCCCTAGCAGAATGTATAGAAAAGGAGGGAGTCAGGTGGTAGCACAGCGGTTTAAGGGCAGGTGGCGCCAAGTGCAAGGAACGGTGTAAGGATCTCGGTTCGAGCCCCCAGCTCCGCATCTGTAGGGGAGTCGCTTCACAGGCAGTGAAGCTGGTCTGCAGGTGTCTTTCTTTCCCCCTCTATGTTTTCCACTCCTCTCTCCATTTCTCACTGTCTTATCCAACAACGACGACATCAACTACAACAGCAATAACCAAAAATAAAAGTCAACAAAAGGGAATAAATAAATAAATATTAAAATGATAATTAAAAAAAGAAAAGGCACATTGTATCCTCACACAGCAGAAAGTCTTCACCAATGTTGGCCAGTGTCATAAAACGAGTTTTCCATCCCCATGATTCACTTCTATATTCCAAAAAAGCGAATGGTAGTAGCAGTAGTTCTGAAATGCTTTCCCTAGTCTGCTTTTTATTAGGACAGATCTCCCTTTCCTAAAACGCAATCACTTAGTGAAATTAGCCCAAACTGGCTAATTTCACATGTGTCTTAGTCACAAAGGAATCTAGGAGGTATTTTTGCTTCTCCATCCCTGCAGAATAAAGAATGACTTGGCGCAAGGATCAGGAGGACCACTTTGGGGTGGCCATTTTAGAGTATCAACCACAAAGAACTGAGTTTAGCAATGATATAGGAAAGGAGTCTGGGACACCAGATGAGTTCGAGTGTGTTTTCAGTGAATTTAATTGCTTTTCCTTTTTTCTTTTCTTTTGTTTTTTTCCTGCTACCACAGTTATGCTGGAATTCTAGGGCTTGGTTCTGACACTACAAATCCACCACTACAGGTGGCCATTTTCCATTTTCCTTTCTTTCCCTTTTTTACAATTTCTTTCTTCCTTTCTTCCTTTCTTTTTCCCATTCTTTTTTCCTTTCTTCCTTCCTTCCTATCTCTCTTTCTTCTTTTCTTTCTTTCCTTCTTTCTATTTTTTATAGGATAAGACTAAGAAAAATTGAGGAAGGAGGGGAAGATAGAGAGTGAAAGAGAAAGAGAGACATCTGCAGACTTGATTCCCCCATGTAGGAAGAGATTGAGGCCTCGTACCCTGGTTCTTGTGCATGGTAACATGTGCACTTACCCAGGTGTGCCCCACCTGGCTCCCAATCTCATCTTCAATTTTATCTCAACTTAAAAATTATCATAAATAGAGAGTCAAGTGGTAGTGCAGCAGGTTAGGCTCTGGTGGTGCAAAGCACAAGGACTGGATTAAGGATTCCGGTTTGAGGCCCCAGCTCCCAACCTGCAGGGGAGTCACTTCACAAGTGGTAAAGCAGGTCTGCAGGTGTCTTTCTCTCTCTCTCTGTCTTCCCCTCCTCTCCCCATTTCTCTCTGTCCTATCCAACAATGATGACACCAATAACAATAATAATAAACAACAACAATAATAAATAAATAATAAACAATAATAATAAACAACAATAATAACTACACCAATAAAACAGCAAGGACAACAAAAGGGAATAAATAAACACATAAATAAATATAAAAATATCATAAATATCAATTAGGTATGATTTTGACATTTATTTCTATAACCATTTACGAACAAAAAATTATTATATTTATTTACTTATTTGTTTATTTTATAATTTTTATTTATAAAAAGGAAACACTAACAAAAACTATATGGTAAGAGGGGTCCAAGTCCACACAATTCCCACCACCAGAACTTGTTTTGGGAGTCACACAGTCATTATAAATAGTGAATGAAGTTACTGGCAATTTGAAGTGGAAGTATTGATGCTACAAGTGAGTTTGCAGCCCAAAGATAAATACCCTATATTTGTTTGTCTTTATATATTAACTTGTCTTTCAGTCACTAGGTTCCAGATGCTGCCATGATGCCAGCCCAACTTCCCTGGGCAGACAACCCCACCACTTATCCTGGAGCCCAGCTTCCCAGAGCCTCACCCCATTAGGAAAAGAGAGAGGCAGGCTGGGAGTATGGATAGACTTACCAATGCCCATGTTCAGTGGAGAAGCAATTACAAAAGCCAGACCTCCCATGTTCTGCACCCCATAATGACCCTGGGTTCATACTCCCAGAGGGATAAACAATAGGAAAGCTATCAGGGGAGGGAACGGGATACTGAGTTCTGGTGGTGGGAATTGTGTGGACTTGGACCCCTCTTACCCTATAGTTTTTGTCAGTGTTTCCTTTTTATAAATAAAAATTATAAAATAAACAAATAAGTAAATAAATAAAATAATTGTTCTCATGAATTACCTGGTACTAACACTTCAGCTCCACTCAAAATTAAATGAATAATCTCTGGGCAATTAGTGTTGCTAATCATACTACAATGGTTTGTTCTCTGATGAAAACTTGAGTTGCATTGCAGCAGTTAAATCTACCCTCTGAGGGTGGGTGGCATACACCCTAACACAACTGGATATCCTTTAATATAAATTCTATTTACTTTAAAGGTCCATGTAATCAAATGAAAGCATGCATACTTCTTTTTTTCTTTTTTTATATTTATTCATTCATTCCCTTTTGTTGCCCTTGTTTTATTGTTCTTGTTATTGATGTCATCCTTGTTGGATAGGACAGAGAGAAATGGAGAGAGGAGGGAAAGACAGACAGAAGAAGAGAAAGAGAGACACCTGCAGACCTGCTTCACTGTAAGTGAAGCGATTCCCCTGCAGGTGGGGAGCCCAGGACTGGAACCCGGGTCTTTACTCTGGTCCCTGCACTTCACGCCACCTGTGCTTAACCCACTGTGCTACCGCCTGACTCCCAGCATGCATACTTCTATATTGCTTTTGAAGGGATATATATCTTTGTTTTGTGGAGATATTTTGTGCATAGTACCATAGCTAAATTATTAATTTTGTTTGTTTGTTTGTTTCCAGGGTTATTACTCAGGCTTTGTGTCTGCACTACACTACAAATCCATTGGTCCTGGCAGCCATTTTTTTCTTTTGATTTTTTTGGATTGGACAGAGAGAAACTAAGAGAAGAGGGGAAGACAGAAAGGGGGAAAAAAAGACAGACATCTGCAAACCTTGCTTGTGAAGCAATCCTCCCTGCAGGATCCTCAAACCAGGAAGCTTGTGGGCTCAAACCAGGATCCTTGTGCTTTGTACTATGTGTGCTTAACTGGTGGCTCCAATGCCCGTACCCCCAAAATATTTCTTTAAGTATGAAGAAGATAAGATTATTTCAATGAGGTGTGTACAGGGATTAAATAAATTTTAAATTTTATTTAATTAAATAAATTGTGAAAAGGATTCCAGTCCAAGTATCCTTATAAAGGAGATTTTTCATTTGGACTAGCAGTAAGTCAAATCAACTGGGTTGAAATGGCATGTTTTCAATGCCAAGATGGTAAGCACTCTTAATGGGGTTCTTTGAATATTCTATTATTGCTATCTTAACCTTTCCTGATCAAAAGAGACGGGGATTTTATTCAAAGGAAAATGCATCTTTGGAACATGCACAGATCAGAAGAATAACTACACTTAATGAAAATTGAAACCAATTGAATGTGCTATTTCATCTTCCTGGAATGTTTTTCTGCATCTTCAATAATTGCTTCACTCTTACTGTTTGACTCTCTATCCAAATGTCACCTGCCTATTATAGCACTGCTTTCCTTCAGTGTTACTATAACAAGACTGATGACTTTCATAACGGTTTTCAAAGTTTGTTCATACTCTGTCAGTGACCTTGCCTATCTGTTTAGTGAACCTCTGCTCCATTAGTTTTCCATTATTTGCCACAAGAAACAGTGTTTATTTATTTCTTTCAAAATATGTGTTCATCTTTGGCATTGATTCAGCTTCCTTCGGAGAACTGAGATGCCAGTTGGTTGGGTTTAACACTCTACTTTCAACACCTAAGAGAATGGTTGAGCCTTCTTAGTGGTGAAGCTAGTTGGATAGCATGCTGGATGCCAGCTTCAAATAATTGTACCCCTCTTATCCCATAAAAGCTCTCTGGCTTTTCTAAAAACTAAAAGTGCTTCTGAAGTAAGAAATTCATCAGACATAAGAATAGCATCTGATATTTGTTAGGTGGCCACAAGTACAAAAAGTATGTGCTACACACAGTACAGCATGTAGACTGGACATTGGGTTTTGTTTCAATCTCATTAACCATGTTAAAAAATAATAATGGGGGGGGGCAGGCGTTAACAGTCCTAAAGTTATTTTCTTAATGTTTCATAAGACTTTTGGTGTTGGGGGTCGGATGGTAGAGCAGTGGGTTAAGTGCACGTGATGTGAAACACAAGGACAGGCTTAAGGATTCCGGTTTGAGCCCTGGCTCCCCACCTGTAGGGGAGTTACTTCACAGGCTGTGAAGCAGGTCTGCAGGTGTCTTCTCCCCTCCCATCTTCCCCTCCTCTCTCCATTTCTCTCTGTCCTATCCAACAATGGCAACATCAACAACAACAATAATAACTACAACAACAATAAAAAAAAACAAGCAAGGGCAAAAGGGAAAATAAATAAAAAATAAATAATAATAAAAAAAGACTCTTGGTCTTGCCCACCTGCATGTTAGCTGTCTGGCTCAGACAAAAGTCATTAAAGTCATGGGCCCCCTGGAATATACCTAAAATGGACTTCCTATCTTCTTCCAATATGAAGACCCCAAATTTCATCTGCTATATTTTTACCCTTAGGTTCTTCATTATTAAACACTTTCTTCTGCTTTATATGTTAATGCTTTTCAGCCAGCAACTTACAGATGCTACCATGACACAAACCTGACTTCCTTGAGCAGACAGCCTCACCAATGTGTCCTAAAACCCCAATTCTCCAGAGCTCTGCCCCACTAGGGAAAGATAGAAGCAGGCTGGGGGTATGGATCGACCCACAAATACCATATCCAATGGAGAAGCAATTACACAAGCAAGACCTTCCACCTCCTTAAAGATCTTCGCTCCATACTCCCAGAGGGATAAAGAATAAGGAAACTTCTATTGGGTGTGAGAGACCATGAAACTCCAGTGGTGGGAATTAAATTCTATTAAATTGTACCCCTCTTATCCTTTAATCTTCTCAATCATTATTAAATCAATCATTAAAAAAAGATTCTTTGGTGCAATACGCCAACTCCAGTTCAGGTTCTAATTGTGTTTTCTTTGCACCAAAGTAAAAGACTCTGGGGTGGGTGGGTGGGGAGAATACAGGTCCATGAAAGATGATGAATGACATAGTGGGGGTTGTTAAATGGGAATCTGGGGAATGTTATGCATGTACAAACTATTGTATTTACTGTTGAATGTAAAGCATTAAAGAAATAAATTATTTAAAGCAATAAAGAAATAAATTATTTAAAAAAAAAGATTGTTGGTCTTTGCATGACCTCTTCTTTAGATAATGCTTTCTTTTTTTTAAATATTTATTTATTTATTCCCTTTTGTTGCCCTTGTTGTTTTATTGTTGTAGTTATTATTGTTGTTGTCGTTGTTGGATAGGACAGAGAGAAATGGAGAGAAGAGGGGAAGACAGAGAGGAGGAGAGAAAGATAGACACCTGCAGACCTGCTTCACCGCTTGTGAAGCGACTCCCCTGCAGGTGGGGAGCCGGGGTTCGAACCGGGATCCTTATGCCGGTCCTTGTGCTTTGCACCACCTGCACTTAACCCACTGCGCTACAGCCCGACTCCCTAGATAATGCTTTCTTATTGGAGCTTGAGATCAATTCACTTTTTAACCCTGGTCACAAATTCCAAACCTTGTTACTTACATAACTTATGTGATCAAGTGTGCTTCCTGTTGAGAAGAGGCAGAATATGAGGCTATTTCATTTGAATTGGACAACATTGTTTATTTCTCATTTTATTAATGCCAGAAAGAGTCAATTATGCATATTCACATTATTTGAACCTATGTTATAAGGTACAGCAAGTTTCAGGGTTCATATGCATTCTGTGTTTAGTTGGGTTCCAAGTGAGCCTATTCCTAGACAGGACAATTGACTAGAAGTCTTATTGGGAAAATGGACCCCAATAGTGTGAGTGTGAAAAAGAAAAGGGATATGTTAGACAATAAAATTATCTAGGCTATAGTGAAGTAAGATACCCTATATCTCTGTAGGTTATTCAATTGCCTACTGTGCTCTAGCTTATTGAATCAATATATATTAGTTGATGAGAGAGAGAGAGAGAGAGAGAGAGAGAGAATATCAGAGCACAGAGGATCACTTTGGCATGTGCAGTGCCAGAGATTGAACTCAGGACCTCATGCTTAAGAGTCTGATGCTTTATTCACTGCACCAGCTCCCACATCACTCCAGCCCAATGTTGATCAAAAAGAATTCAGGTCTAGGGTGAGGGGATCTTCTAATAAAAGAGGAGGCTCTCATATAGCAAAAATATCACCATTAAAATTGACAACCAAGTAAGATTCAATTTAAACAGCACCTTTAAAAGGCACACACTATTATACTATATTGGACAGCACATATGGAAATTGCCAGTTTTAACCATGTGACTTGCATTTGACATTACTAACTGAAGTCATATTTCTTTTAGAGAATGAGATAGCATTAGACTAAAGTCTCCTATTTTATTTCATCAACTTGATCTAATGATGACCAGATCCTCTGCATTTAACTTTAAAAATGTTCATATGGCTAGACTTGAGTTATATGGGGAAATACAATTGATATTAAGAACCTCACTTTGTGTTTGAAAATTGAGTAAATCAAGTGTTACAAATCAAAGCCACAGTGTGTATCATGTAAAAAAAAAAAAGTCTGTGGCTCAATCTGTTCTGCTCATTCAGCTGATAAAACTGTAAATGCTGTTTTGCATTCATGGTTACAATCATATAAGGTGCGAAGGGATTTCTGGAATGCTGTGTATAAAATTACTTATACTGAATGATTAATTTTAATAATACAAATAGTGAGATGCTTTTTAGACTCCATTATCTAAATGAAGCCGAGTTGAAGAATAAGCCTGGAAAATAAGCATGCACCCCCTTATCCTCAGTAAGCATACATTATTGAAATGTGTGTCTGAATCCAGTGAATCTAATTATGTATTGGCATTTCCATTGAGTTTTAGCTCACAGCCATTTTCAGGACATTATCTGGAATTAAAGGTGGCCAGGTAATCTTTATTTTCACAAGCATAGTTGTACATCATGATTTTATATGTCTTCTTTCACAGTGAAGATCCTCTTGCTCTTCTGATATAATTTCTAATTTTCTTAGTGTTGAACCATGAGGAAAAAGTAATGTGAAAAGACACATTTCAGAGAATGAAATGATTTAAGCTTTAAAGTATTGTGAAATAAAATGCTTGGGCAATAAATGTTAATTGTATTGCCAATATTCTCTATTTACAGATCTCCAAGACTTCTGGTTAAATAGAGAGGCTTGTCATTTTCAGCTACTTGTTCTTTTGGAGTGGTGAAATTTTTAACAAATTTTAGTCAATGACTCTTCTGAGTGAATAACAATGCCTTCATCATGGCCCATGACAGAGATTCCAGGAGAGTATAGGGCTTAGGGTGGACTCCCGAACAGTTGACAAATGTCATTCCAGAACTGTGTGTAATTGGCTTGGATTTTAAGGTATGGGTAGAGGCTGGGAGAACAGCTGAGCTCTGGAGCAGACCTGTTGGGCTAGTGTCGCATGTGCTAGAGAGATGACCCAGGAACTAAGCTCGTGGCAGCAAAGCAATAAAAATCTTTATTCATTCAAATGCCCCAGAGTCATGCGGTAGCACACCTGGTTAAGCCACGTGGTGCAAACTGCAATGGCTAGTGTCAGCCTCCCGATCTGATCTGCATGCCTGCCCTCCTCTAGCTTGGGACATGGAACACACAAGACAGAAACAGAAGTGGATTGACAATACCATACATGGTTAGGAAAGGGGTGGAGAAAGCCAAAGGGGCTGAGAATGGTATGGACCTCCCCAGCAACTGTTGCTAGGGGTTTTAACTGGTAGAATTAATAATAAGACCCTGGAGGCAGGGAGGGTCTTTAGGTTAGAAAGAAGATAAATTAAAGGAATGGTATGGATGGGTATCTTTCAGGCAAAACAATGATTATGCAGATGTCGCCTCAAGTCAAGACTTGCCAAGCACAACCACATCCTCACAATTTCTCGATATCTCCCCCTTTCTTTTTATCTAATGGCCATAGTATCAGAAATGCAGGGTGCTTTGTGAGGCAGGGAATCTGATAGAAGGGGCAAACCTTTGGGGTTACTTCTGTCCCTCCTTGCTCAACCTCTCTGTAGAGAGAGACTGACAGGATAGACACACTCCTCAAGTCAAGCCCTACCAGGGTCTACCACATCCTCACAATGTCCCTACATTTCCCCCTTTATTTTTATCTAATTGCCATATTTAAATGGGTCAATGTCTGTTAAAAAAAAACACCTCCATTTCTGACAGAGGAATAGTAGTGTAGGGATGAACAAAAGCCTATTGGGCAGAAACCTGAATGATGTTGTGCAGGTGTTTTTTAAAAAGAACTGACATAAGACAGGGAGTGAGTGATAAGTAAGAGTATCAAGGGCCAGTGTGAGGCTGAGGGGAGCCTGGTGGGCCTAGAGGATGGGGGCTGGTGGAACATGGGCCGGGGCCTGACGACAGAGGGGTGAGGCCTATAGGCAAAGGGACTCGAGGTCTGGCAGGCAGAGGGCATGTGGCCTGGCAGTGAGGGGCTTGGCCTGCACAGACCCTGCAGGAGAGATATCTCTTTTGTAAGAAGGTGGGAAGGAAGATAATAATTGCACATTAATAATCACTGTGCCTGCCACACTTGCTTCTCGTCTCTTTTGTCAAAAAGAATTCAGCAAGCCAGAGCTCAGTCTCTACAAGTGAGAACAAAGCTTGACTTGGAATTTTTAAAATTACAATCTGAAAACTACCAGCTCAGGAAAGCCTTGTAAATGCTCTGATGTGGGTGTGTTGGGGGGGGAGAAAACTTCCATATGCAGAGCTGCCTCCTACAAGTTAAAAAAAAAATTACAGTTATTTAAAAGGAGAAGAAAATATGCAAAAGAAAGGGTGTCTTCATGCCAAAGCAGGGTTAGGTTGTCTTTATTGAAGCCTGTGTCTAGTAGCCTTTGAAGATTCCTGTGACTAACCTAGCACCATTTCTCTAAACTCCCCAAACCCCAGATGCCAGGATGTTGCTTTGACAGGGGTGACAGAGATAGTTGTCAATCAGATTACTATGTAGTCACTAGTCCCTTGATGGCCTCCAGCCTCCATTTTGGACCTCCCTTTGTCAATGTTGACTCTGGATTCTTGTTTGAACTTGTTATCCTGGGTTTTTGCTGTTGTTTAGTTATTTGTTTGAGTTGGCTTCTTTTATGTATTTATTTATTTTACTTTATTGTTAATGGTTATTCTAGAATGTGTGAACTAATATATTGATTTGCTTTCAACTTGTCTTTGCTTTTCATTTTGCAGTGAATGGCATTCTTATACCTAGTGATTACTTGTGTATCTTCTTTGGAGATTTACTTGTTTATTTCCTTTTATCTAGTTCAAATATATACGCACATTAGTGTATGTGGTGGGAGCTAAGGAGAAAGCATAATATTATACAAAGACTTTCATGCTCTGAGGTCCCAGTTTCAATGCCCAGCACTACCATAAGGCAAAGCTGAGAGAGCCCTGGTCTCTCTCTGTGTCTTTTTCTTGTTAAAATAAAATAAATAAAATATTAAAATGATAAATGCAGCGAGTTCTAGAATAACCTGACTTCTACATGCTGATACATGAGGGCTAAGTGCACATTTGTATTTAATAGTTTATCATTCAGCGTGTACTAATTATTGCTCCTCTCCATCTCAGGGCTCCTTGCACAGCACAGATGTGACAGCTGACTGAGAAAACATGCCCCAGGCAGCCACTGATGATATACTTTCACCCTTGTTCCCTTCACATCACCCTCCCTACTGTGGAACCAGGATCTCAGTCTCCCCTGCTCCTTCCAGAGAACTGAGGATCACCGCAATTATCTTATCTTGGTTATGGAGCTCATGAGGTGACAGGCACAGAAAAATCAGAGGTAAGCTGCTTCAGCCCCAATAAACTGGATTGGGAGGGAAAAAAAAAACAAAAGCAACTTGAAAATCTTGAAAGTTTCCAACCAGGGGCCAGGCAGTAGCACAGTGGGTTAAGCTCACATGGCACAAAACACAAGGACCTGCATAAGGATCCCAGTTTGAGTCCCCGGCTCCCCACCTGCAGGGGGGTTGCTTCACAAGTGTTGAAGCCGGTCTGCAGGTGTCTATCTTTCTCTCCTCTTCTCTGTCTTCCCATCTTCTCTCAGTTTCTCTCTGTCCTATCCAACAACAATGACAGTAACGACAGCAACAATAATGACAGCAACGACAAACAACAAGGACAACAAAGGAGAAAAATGGCCTCCAGGAGCAGTGGATTTGTGGTGCATGCACTGAGCCTCAACAATAACCCTGGAGGGAAAAAAGAAAGAAAGAAATAAAGTTTCCAACCTAATAGCTAAGTTCTGCTTCTGTGAAACCACCTGTACCTACCCACAAGCAGCTCCTTGCTGCCAGGCGTGCCCCACAAACAGCCAGCCCCATCTCTGCTAAACACAAACAGCCAGCCTCATCTCTGTTAAACACAAACAGCCAGCCTCATTTCTGTTAAACACAAACAGCCAGCCCCATCTCTGTTAAACACAAACAGCCAGCCCCATCTCTGCTAAACACAAACAGCCAACCTCATCTCTATTAAACACAAACAGCCAGCCCCATCTCTGCTAACCCTGGCATTGCTTGCTATGAACCCACTAGCTTGAATAAATGCACTCCTCATTCCCCCAAGTGTCTCTTGGTCTTACTGTTTGTCCCCAATAACCTGGGCAGTCCTGTCTGCCACAACACTCACACATATTTGTTAGAAATTTGAATAAGAAGTCCCATGAGGGTTTTTCATGCCTGAGGCCCTAAAGTTCCAGGTTAAATCCCCTGCACCACCATAAACTAGAGATGAGCAGTGTTCTGCTAAGAAAAAAAAAAAAAGCTTGTGGAGAGGCTGTGAAAATAGTTCAGTTGGGTGCACATGAAAGGAAGGGTCAGTACTGTAATCTCTCACTCTCTTAAAAAATTAAATAAATAGATAAAAAAATTTTAATACAAAGCTTACCTACAATTATATGTTTATAGATGACATTTGGAGGGGTACTGAACCTGGGATTTCAGAGCTTCAGGCATGAAAGTCTCTTTGCATAACCATTATGCTGTCTACTGCCCAGACCCTCAAACTGAAGGTTACCAAAACAATGTCCACTGATCTAAGCTCACCTTATAATGCATTCCTCTCCTTAAGATCCAATCAGTCAAAATAGTAAGGTGCACTTTACTTACTGGAGTTTGTCCACTAGCCAAAGACCAGAGAATAAAGATGCTTCTGAACATGGGTTTTGCAGAGAGTAAATGATTGGAGACTGACTTAGGAGATAAGCAGACCCACCATTCAAAATGGACATTTGGGCCAGCAAGACAGCTTACTTAGATAGTGTCTATTCCTTGCTTCACTATGGGCACAACCAAGGTTCAAACTGTGTCCCCACCAAACTGAAGGGAACTTTGCTGCTGTGGCTTGAGTTTCTCTGTCTCTACAACTTTATCTTTGTCTTTCTATCAGGAAAATTTGTCCTGAAGCTGTGAAGACCAGGTGACCACCAGAAAATAAATGAAAAAAATGAACAAAATGGACAAGTTAGAGAGTTTCCCAGATAGGTAATTATTATAAAGTTTGCGGAACATGCAAAGAGAGAGGGAAAAGGAGAGGGAGGGAGGGAGAGAGAGAGAGTATCGAACGTAACTGGACTCTCAAAGGACAAACTTGAAGACCATTATAAAATAGAAACTTTCAACCTTTGATATTCAAATGAAAGAATAGGCAACCTGCACTTTCATATATATATGAGAAGAGAAGGAGAGAGGGAGGGTATCATCCTGACACCCATGATGGAAGGGATTGAACTCCGGATCTCATGCTTGAGAGCCCAAGGCTTCACCCACTGTATCACCTCCCTAGGCATGGTTTTCACTTTCACTCAAGTAATCTCTGGTTCTCCTCACATGTCACAGTAAGATGATGCATTTTATTTTATTTTGATGAAGAACTTGATAGTGATTTGCATAATTATATTTCAGGGCTATAGTTTAACAAAGAACCAAAGTTCTACCATATCCACCTATAACTAACCAACATAGAACACAAATATTTCAAATGGATGTTTTATTTTTTAATTTTTCAAAATACATTAAAAAGGGACAAATTGGGGTAAGGGCAGTAGCACAGTGGGTTAAGCGCAAGTGGTGCAAAGCACAAGGACCAGTATTATGAACCCTGTTCGAGCCCCTGGCTCCTCATCTGCAGCGGGGTTGGTTTATAAGAGATGAAGCAGGTCTGCAGGTGTCTTTCTCTCCCTCTCTGTCTTCCCCTCCTTTCTCAGTTTCTCTCTGTCCTATCCAACAACAATGACAACAGTCACAACAACAACAATAATAATAGCAACAAGGATGGACAACAGGGGCAACAACAATAAAAAAGGGAATAATCCAGTTGTTATCTTGAAGAACAACTGGGGGAAATTTCAAACAGACCTACAAACATTGTTCACATCATGTGTCAACATCAAGAATAGAAAACTGGAGTTTTTGTTTTTTTTGCTACCAGGGTTATTGTTATAAATCTACTGCTCCTGGTACCCATTATTTTCATCCTTCCTCTCTTCCTCCTTTTCTTTCTTTCATTTTTTTTGTTATATTATGTTCATTTATAGTATAGAGAGAAATTGAGAGGTGAGAGGAAGAAAGACAGACACCTGCAGACCAGCTTCACACTTTTTAAAATTTTATTTATGAAAAGGAAACATTGGCAAAACCATAGGATAAGAGGGGTACAACTCCACACAATTCCCACCACCAGATCTCCATACCCCATCCCCTCCCTTGATAGCTTTCCTATTCTTTTATATTGTTAATTTTCTATATATTTATTTATTTATAAAAAGGAAACATTGACAAAACCATAGGATAAGAGGGGTACAAGTCCATACAATTCTCACCACCAGATCTCCGTATCCCCTCGCCTCCCCTGATATCTTTCCTATTCTTTAACCCTTTGAGAGTATGAACCCAAGGTCATTGTGAGATGCAGAAGGTAGAAGGTTTATCTTCTGTAATTGCTTCCCCGCTGAACATGGGCATTGACAGGTCGATCCATACTCCCAGCCTGCCTCTCTCTTTCCCTAGTAGGGTGGGGCTCTGGGGAAGTGGAGCTCCAGGACATATTCATGGGGTTGTGTGTCCAGGGAAGTCTGGTTGACATCATATGAGCATCTGGAGCCTGGTGGTTGAGAGTTAACATACAAAGCCAAACAAATTGTTGAACAATCATGAAATCTAAAGGCTAGAATAGTTCAGATGAAGAGTTGGGGGGTGTTCCATTTTATGGCTAGTTGGAATGTTAAGAAGCATCTGCCCTACAGGTGGGAACAGGAGCTCAGACCTGAGTCCTTGTGCATAGTAACATGTGTACTCAGCTGAGTATGTCACTGCCTGGCCCCTGGAATTCTTTTTTTAAATTTTTTATTAGTGACTTAATAATGATTGACAAGACTGTAGTATAAGAGGAGTACAATTCCTACCACCAGAGTTCTATATCTCTTCCCTTCCACTGAAAGTTTCCTTATTCTTTATCCCCCTGGGAGTATGGACCAAAGATTTTTATGGAGAGCAGAAGGTAAGTGCTTCTGTAATTGCCTATCCTCTGGAATTGGGCATTGGCAGGTCAATACATACTCCCAGTCTGTTTCTATCTTTCCCTAGTAGGGTAGGAATCTGGGGAGGTGGCATCCTGGAACTCTTTATATGGGAGCTGACCTCAACAAAAACCTGAAAGGCCCTTTGAGCTCTGGATGAACTGTATTCTCCTCCCTTTCTACCTGGGATGTGACTATGCTTTACTTACTGCATTTCTATTTTCTATTTTAAGTTCTGTTTGAAGAATGTACTTGCTGAAAAGCTACAGTCCTTATATTTGCTGAAAACAGCTTGATTTTGTTGATTTAATCTGGAGCATTTGAGTGTCTGAAGCACATACTCAATAAGAAATGTGGTAAAAGAAAGTAGTCATTTGTAGGGGCCCGTTGGTGGTGCACCTGGTTAAGTGTACATGTTACAAAGCTAAAGGACTCAGGTTCAAGTCTCCAGCCCCGACCTGCAGGGGGGAAAGCTTCATGAGTGGTGAAGAAGGGCTGCAGGTGTCTCTCTATCTCTCTCCCTCTCTATCACCTCCTTACCTCTCAGTTTCTGGCTGTCTCTATCCAATACACAAATGAAGATTTAAAGAAAAAAACTTAAAAGAAAATAGTCAAATGTAGCACTTTAAAAAGGATATTCGTTATTATCTACAATCTTATGCAAAGTATAGTAGTTAATTTTAGGGGTCATATATTTTGGTGGTGGGTACCGTGTGGACCGTTATCCCTGTAATCTTTTAATCTTGTAAACTATTATTGAATCACTAATAAAAATTAAAAGAAGGGGAGTAGGCGGAAGCACAGCGGGTTAAGCACATGTGGCACCAAGCACAAGGACCAGCATAAGGATGCTGGTTCGAGCCCCATATCCCTACCTGCAAGGGAGTCACTTCACAGGCAGTGAAGTAGGTCTGCAGGTGTCTATCTTTCTCTCCCGCTCTCTGTCTTCCCGTCCTCTCTCCATTTCTCTCTGTCTTATCTAACAAGGACCACATCAATAACAAAAACAATAAGAACTACAACAACAAAACAAGGTCAACAAAAGAGAAAATAAATATTAAAAAATTAAAAGAAGAAGGAAAAAGTAATATATAGCATTCCAAAATTAAATATAGCAATATGTTAAGAAATTACCAAGGTCTCTTTGGTCAAAGGAAGTCCAAATTGGCATAAATGGCCACATAGTACCTATTCTGTGCTGCCTCTCAGGTTATCATACTGAGGGCGGAAAAATGAAGCCACCTGCTCCTCTTACAAACTTCACTCTCCAGCAGGAGAGACCTCCATGGACACTAGGCACGGGAAATTCAAGAGCTCATGGCTTAGATAAGCAATAAGAATCAATGAAGTGAAAATCTGGGAGCTAGCATATGGTTGTGCAAATACATCTCATGCATGAGGCTCTGAGTTTCTGATTCAATCTCCAATACCCTCCAAAACCAGAGCTGAGCAGTGCCCTAGTTAAAAAAAATCAAGAATGAATAACATGAGTCAAGTATCCTATGATAGTGCATTGTACATTCCGTACTTAACTGGAAAAACACTATGAAGAGTCCAACTTTCTTCTGGTTAAACAGTCTGTAGGCTAGGTTCAACTGATGGACCTGAATATAAAACATTAAAATTATTTATTTATAAATATTGACATGCAAAAAAATACATAAGCGCTAACATGCAGAAGACATTAATCCTGCCTGCATGCCTACACATACAGTAGAGAAAAACAGGAAGCTTACCTGGATGATGATATGTTATTTAAATAGTCTTGGGGGAAGATGTGTAGAGGGAAGTGTATATAGAGGAGAACCTGTTACTACCTGAAAAACCAGTGTGTCAAGTGCTTTTTCCTTATCACAGTACACTCCAAAAAACAATTAAAGAAGCAAAAAAGACTGGCTGGGAGTTATTTGTACAAGTGTTAGATTAAACTTGGATAGTGAATACATGAAAGTCTGTTATATTCTCGGTATTTTTATTTTTTTTTTCTTTTTTGCCTGTGCTTGAAAATTTCCAAGAAGTGCCTTAATTCAAATGCTTATTTGGGAAAGACAAAGACAGACCTATCCAGAGTGAGAAAATCCATAGCCTTGTCTGAAGTTTCCTCCTGTCTTCCCAGACAAAGATAAATTATTTAATACAGCCAATACATTTTCACTTTTCAATTTAATGAGATTTGCCACGCCTATATTTGGCATGCTATTTTCCATTAGGCTTTTAACTAAACCCCAGAGACAAAAGGTATTTTACTTCAAAGACTTCTCATACTTTTTAATATCTCATATATTCAAATGGCATACATGCAGCCAGACTGCGTCAGGCCACAATGAAAAACCATGTGATAGTAGTGCAGTGGGTTAAGCACAAGTGGCTCAAAGTGCAAGGACTAGCATAAGGATGGGTTTGAGACCCCAGCTCCCCACCTGCAGGGGAGTCGCTTCACAGGCAGTGAAGCAGGTCTGCAGGTGTCTTTCTCTCCCCCCTCTCTATCTTCCCCTCCTCTCTTCATTTCTCTCTGTTCTAACAATGACAACATCAATAACAACAATAACTACAACAACAATAAAAAAGTAACAACAAGGGCAACAGAAGGATAAATAAATAAATATACATTTTTTAAAAATGTGGTTTGGGAGGTGGCATAGTGGTAAAGCTTTGGATTCTCAAGCATGAGGTCCCAAGTTTGATCCCCTTCAGCGCATGTGCCAGTGTGATGTCTGGTTCTTTCTCTCTCCTCCTATCTTTCTCATAAATAAACACAAGCTTAAAAAAATAAAGAAACTCACAAAAAAACCATGTGAAGACCTCCCTGTTTGTTTTCAAAGGTGTTTAAAAAAATAAAAAAAAAGCTATAGTTGGGTTTTTTGAACAAAATGTTTTATGTTTGATTGTGAACATAACCATATTTGCAGGAGTCTATGGCTTGGCTTTAGAACCTGAATGATAATAGTCAGATCTAGAAATATAATAAAACAAACAGCTAAGAATATTAATAAAATATAAGTTAATGTGGGATAATTATTAAAAATGGAAGGTTGAGTTTATTCAGATTGGTCTCCAAGGAAAAATGAATGCAGTCTTGGAAGTGTGTTTGTTCCTGTGTGTTCTGTGGGTACTCTTTCCAGGGGATCCCCTATCCCACTATCTAGTACACACAACTAGAGGGAAGAGAGGACCCACTCTATTCCTGTATATATTTGCTACTTTAGTCAATATGTCATCTGTGATTATGTTTTACAGACAAACACACCTGAGTTCAGAAAGAACCATCTCAATACTACACATGTGCTAGTGAAGATGGAGAACTCATTCTGTGGGCCTTCTTTTCTTTTCTGAGCCTTGCCTTTCACTTTAAGTCATGTCATTTGCTCAATGGATCCAACCTCATGGCCAAAGCTCCATATAGTCATGCCTCTGAAATTACAGAAAATGAATGAGATGGAGGGTCTTGGAAAGTAAAATTTGCCTACACCCTCTTCTGAGTCTAAGTCTGGTGTCCTCTCTTTCTGCAGTTATTTCACTTTGTGAATGGACCACTTTTAGTGTTCACAAAAATAGTTAGTGTGTCCCACATACTCTATGGGGGCTGTTTTCTTTTATCCTCACACTTCATTGTAAACTTTGTATTATAGAAGTTTGCAAAGCTTTACAGAAAGTACAAAGAGGAGTCCAGCAGGCCTCCTGATACTCACCATCCACCTTCAATAATGGTCAGACCACCTACAGCCTTGGAAGTGTCCCATGATTAACACATTTGATCTTAAAACAGTGCAAGTATCATTAGCAGCCATTGGTTAAATTGAACTTGTCCTGTGTGTTTAGCTTGCTCCCCAGACAGTGAGGACAAGTGACTTTAGAATCATTTGTAAGTGAAGATTGCAGATAAAAGATGAAAGACCTGGTTTCTGAATTCAACTCACATTCCAATGAGGGGGAAGTAAAAACAAGTCCAGCTGTAACCAAGTACTCAAGTACTCAGGTGGCATGAGGTGTTGTCAGTCCTCACTATGCATCAGCTGTAAGGCCATGCTTCCATTATGTAGATGAGCTTTATGAATAAGACAAAGCTCCTGGGACTAGAAGGAGGTTTCCATTTTACAGAACAGAAATAACTTGGCCATCTCCAAGCAGGTGACCTCACTATGTGAAGGAGAAAGATGAGAGAAGGTATCCCAAACTGACCCACTCAAACAAGGACACAGATGGTATTGAATTTATGATCGATTGCTAATCTCACAGAGATCTCTCAAGGCATAAAATTTAAATGACATTTCATCCATTGTGGGGTCCAGGCCCTGGGACTCTGTATAAACTCCCATTGCAGTAGACAATCCAAGCATAGAATGGCCTTGGGTATTCCTGTTAGCAGAATGGAAGCTTGTTTTCTGTTATTGGATAAGATGACCAAATTCTTAGCTTATAAACATAGAGCCTCGGGCAAGAGACTAATGAGACAAATGTTCACAGGTTAAGTTCTGGAGAAATGGAGCAAGAAGTCCAGGTTCAGGAAGGCATGGATGATGGAGGATATAGTGATGGAGATATAACTTGGAGAAGCAGAGACATTGCACTTCTGTAGTTCCCTCCTCCCTCAAGTCACAGTCCTTAGTCTTATGTAAATTATGAGACCAGTGATTATAGTGATAGTCACAATGATAATGATATATGGTTTATACTCATATTTCTATTTTGTAGAAGAGAATACTAAAGAATGGTAAGGTCCATGTAAGCTTCTTTGGTTAAAAAATGGCAAGCTGGGGGCCAAAGTCAAGGTTATGTTTCTGTGTCCTAGCCATTGACCTTGACCTATTCCAAACTGCCATATCAATTGAGAGTGGAGAATTCAAAATGCCTGCTGTTAAAACAGAGTATTATTTTGTCTTCAAAAATAAAATCACAGAAATGTAAAACTTCTAGCAGAGAGGAATAGAAAATCAGATCTTCATTCCCTCATGTAAATTGTGATGCTGAAGATTGTATCTGGGACCCTGTCAAGTGTCAGCCTTCGGATTTGATAAGATGAGGTACCTAGCTGGAAGAGATGATATTGGTGGTGAAAGCAAGTTCAATGACACCCATTTGTGTTTCCAGCAATCTTCTCTCATGTTGGCTGATAGAGTTTAGACACACACAGTAGTCCACTTAGTGGTTACATGAGAAGTGTGGTATTGGCATTACATCATTAGTGCTAGGCACAAAAGATATCAAGTGCAGAAAGTACAACACAGGCTTTGAGCCATCAAAACACAAGTTTTGAGCCAAGGCTACATCTGTAAGCCAGGATACCATCCCAGCTTTGCTCCAGAGTATGGTCCAGCTCACACTTGTCAGTGCAGCCCACAGACCTCTGCACCTAAGTCATGAAAATCATTTGCATAACCATTATGCTGTTTCCCCAGTTTAATGCACATACTCTTCTTTTTTCTTTACATATTTTAATTAAGGGATGATGCTTTACAGAGTAGTCTCTCTCTCTCTTTTTTTTTTTTTTACTTTTTTTAACTAGTGATTTAATATTGACTTACAAAATTATAAGATAATAGGAGTATAATTCCATGATGTTCCCACCAGCAGAATTTTGTATCCCCATTCTCTCCATTGGAAACTGCAGTAGTTCTCTCCAGGTCACAGATATGAATTGGATTATATCTATAGTAGTACACATACTCTTGAAATGTGTCACATACAGTGTTTGGTCTGCAAACCTCAAGTCTCAATTATTATTACTGAGGAGGCAAGGGTGCTGTCAGAGTGATAGGGAAGGGAGTAGACTGTTGCTTTGAATGTGTCAAAAAGTTGTGGCAAGAAAGACAATCAGTGTGGAGAGAATCAAATCCAAAATTAATTTCATTTTCACTTCGTCCTAGATACTTCAGGATGGGATTTTCAAAATTACTATAAACATACCGAAACTTATGCACTAGTCTCTGAATTACAGGGTTTCCTTTAGGCAGATGAAGTAAAATTTTCAAGTAAATAAAATAAAACTCTAGGGGACAAGACAGTGGTCCACTCAACACCTGGCTGAGTGCCCAAGCTACCATGCACAGAGGCCTGGGATCAAATTCCCATTACCTACTTGCTGGAGAAAAAGTCTCACAAAACAGTGAAGTAGAGCTGTAGTCCCCTCTCTCTTCCCCTTTCTATTTCCAGTTATGCTCCATTTCTCTGTGGCTTTATCTAATAACAATAAAATAAAACATTAAAAATAAAATATAACTCTTGTCCTTCCTTCCAATTTCTGTTTTCTAATCAATACATCCAAGTAATTTGGGCAATGAAAATTGCGTTATTGATTTGGCTTGAAATCATACTGAATAATGCTTTGGTTATTCTATGAAAGATCTAGGAACATTCAAATAATCACTTATACTCTCAAATAGACTTAAGTGGACATATTTGTATTACCCTATAACCACTCAGAAATATTTTAAACAACCCTCTGTACAGTGATGGTTTCTAGTAGATATGGCCTAGGAATGAACAAGTTTGTAGCACTTTTAATTATTGTCCAAAACTTGTTCAAACCTAATTTCAGAATGATTGAAGACACCTATGAAGGGAATAATAATTCCTACCCCTAAAGATTGTGGTGAGGATAAATGAGATAATATATGGAAAGCTCCTAACTTAGGGCTTAAGAAATAGTTTAGTTTTAGTGCAAGCTTATGCCACAAAGCATTTCATGTTTATTCAGGTTTTTAATGGGGTCTCCAAAGTTAAATCTTATGAGAAAAACAAATGTGGTTTAATCTCTATTCTGTCTTTCCCCAGCCTGCAGCTACCAGAACCCACATTAGCATATTTAATTGTAGTTGGGTAAGAAGAGAACATTTGGGTGAGAAATATGAAGTCAATAGAACAAAAAAAGTGGACTTCTGGATCAAGGCTCTAAGGAATGGTACTGTGGAGGGTTAGCTTCAATGAAAGTTAATATGTAACATTCTTTTTAATTTATTTTTATATTTATTTATTTTCCCTTTTGTTACCCTTGTTTTTTATTGTTGTAGTTATTATTGTTGTTATTGATGCAGTTGTTGTTAGATAGGAAGGAGAGAAATGGAGAGAGGAGGGGAATACAGGGGGGGAGAGAAAGACAGACACCTGCAGACCTGCTTCATCGCCTGTGAAGCAACTCCCCTACAGGTGGGGAGCCTGGGCTCGAACTGGGATCCTTCCGCAGGTCCTTGCACTTTGTGCCTCCTGTGCTTAACCTGCTGCACTACCGCCTGCCTTCCAATATGTAACATTCTTAGAGCAAAATGTGGAAACGGAAAAATCCACCTATCCCAAGAGTCACCTGTCTCAAGATTAGCAGCTCTCTAAGCCATTTTTGTTTTCCATCTCAACTAAATAGAGACATGGATACAGACATAATTCTCTTTCCTTTATTCTTCTGTGTGAGAAATGCACTGCAGGAGTTATCGATAAAAGACATTGAGCACTGTTCCCTACATGAGTTAGGCCATGTGTGTCAGGGATTTTTGCACAGAGAGATTTTAATGTGCTCATTGAAAGAGGTAGGGGGTGCCTGGATCCCTGAAAAGTTTGCCATGGGTCCTCGAAATATTTAAATTCTTTTTTTTGTTTTAATTTTTTATATGTATTTTATTTATTTATTCCCTTTTGTTGTCCTTGTTGTTTTATTGTTGTAGTTATTATTGTTGTCATCGTTGTTGGATAGGACAGAGAGAAATGGAGAGATGTGGGGAAGACAGAAAGGGGGAGAGAAAGATAGACACCTGCAGACCTGCTTCACCGCTTGTGAAGCGACTCCCCTGCAGGTGGGGAGTCAGGGCTCCAACCGGGATCTTCATGCCGGTCCTTGTGCTTTGCGCCACCTGCACTTAACCTGCTGTGCTACAGCCCGACTCCCTCGAAATATTTAAATTCTTAAATATTGCCTAATTATCACCGAAAGCCTGGATGAATGAAACTAAATGCATCTCGTAACTGCAGACATATGTGCGGTGACTAATTTGTTAAGCATTCATATTTCTTAAATTTGAAGGATAACATTGCCCTTGTGACCTTTGGGTACAGATTGGAAAACTGAGGCCCAAAGAGAGATAGGTCCTGCTGTCAATGGTGAACAATTGGTCCAGGCCAAAGTCATTGGAAGTCACAATCCAGGGCTTCCTCCTGGCATTCAAGAACACACTGAAGACTCAGTATAGGGGATATACATGCCTCAGCTAATGGTGGTGGCCCTAAGGTCAAACTTGGAAGGGAGGGGCCAGGTGGTAGTGCAGTCAGTAAAATACATTTGGACCAGGAGATGGTGCACCTGGTTAAATGCACATATCACAGTGTGCAAGAACTTGGGCTCAAAACTTCTGTCCCCACTTGCAGGGTAAAGCCGTTTTGCAGCTTTTTCTCTTCCTCTCTATTTCTCCCCCTTCTTTCCTGATTTCTCTGTTTCTAGCCAAACAAACATGTACTACGTAAGAAGAGCTCTGGTTCAAACTTCTGGTCTCCACCCACATCATGAGAAGTTTCATAAATGGTGGCACAGTGCTGCAGGTGTCTTCATATATACTTTATTTCCCTCTGTTTCTATTAAGAAGAAAAGGAAGGAAGGGAGGGAAAGGAAAAAGGAGAAGGAGGGATAAGTAAAAAAAGGAGAAAAAGGGGAAAAAATGGTCATCACAAGTGGTGTATTTGTCATGCAGGCACTAAGCTCCAGAGATCATCCTGGAAGAAAAAAAAAAAGTGGGAGTTGGGCAGTAGCACAGCGGGTTAAGTGCACATGTGGCAAAGCACAAGGACCAACGCAAGGATCCCAGTTCGAGCCCCTGAATCCCCACCTGCAGGGGAGTCGCTTCACAGACAGTGAAGCAGGTCTGCAGGTGTCTGTCTTTCTCTTCCCCTCTCTGTGTTACCCTCCATGCTCCATTTCTCTCTGTCTCCTGTTCAATAACAACAACATCAGTAACAACAACAAGAAAAACTACAACAATAAGGCAACAAAAGGAAATAAACATTGAAAAAAAGCATATGAAAGAAGTTGGAAGAGAATTGTTTAGTTTACTAAACATACAACTCAAATTTATTTTATAAATAACTAACACATACTGTGGTGTATTATCAGTTTGTTTGGAAGCATGAATTATTAAATTTTCAATATTTAAAGCCTATTTTGTGTCATCTTTCCTGATATTTCTTAATTTCTGTGACCCTGGAGATTTCATAACTGAGAGTAATCCAATAGGTTTTGAGCCTTGGAGACACAATGGTGGAAACTAACAGACTACATATTCCTTGTCTGGGCATTCGGGTGAAGGTTGGCACCCATGAGCTTGGTGAGAAGTCAACAAGGTACATATATCTGTTGATCTTGCCTCCTGCCTTTCTGTTGTGGGGCAATGTTTTTTTCAACATTTAAAAAGTTCAGCATGCATTATCTCAACAAAGAATTGAGAGAGCATGATTTTCAGGAATTTTAAATTTTATTTGGGAAAATTAAGAAAATTCACAGGTTAGAACATGAGAGAGAGAGAGAGAAGGAGGGAGAGGGAGTGAGCGAGAGAGAAAGGGAGAGTGAGAGAGAGAAGGAGGGAAGGAGAGGGAGAAAGAGAGAGAGAGAGAATAGTCAGTAGTGTACTCTGACCCAGAAAGAATTAGTTTCCCTATGACACAGTGAACAAATGAATACTACTTCATTCAAATAATTTTTACCTTATATGAACAAGGGACCATCATAGTCACTTAATAAAATATAATATTGCAGAATAGAATTGGTGCCCCTCTGTCATCTCTCTATATTATTATGCTATGTTTTTTTTCTTTAAATATGAAGACTGAAAGAGAAATCACAGCACTGAAGCTTCCTCCACTGCTTGAATCTAAGTATTATATACAGAAAAGCATCTACACTCCCATGTAAGCTACCTTTTAAGTCCTGTCTTTTGTGTTCCTTAAGAAGCCTTAGCAGAACTGAGAAGAAAATGTAGTGTTAGAGTACAAAATTTTCTAGTTCTAAATTTAATTCCTGGCACTGCTCTATGCTAGATTTGATGTTGTTTTTATCTATCTATCTATCTATCTATCTATCTATCTATCTATCTATCATCATCTTGATTGGTTCAGCTGACTTAAATTGGTCTCCTATAGCTTGACCCACTTTTTTATTCCTTGGCACAGAGTAAAATGTGACTTTCAACTGGGAGGCAATGGGCTTGGAGGGCTAAAGATTCAGCCATGTTGCTGTGTTCAGGGTTTGCCACTCATTTGGCTGCCCTTGCACTCATAATCCTATTTCTTCTTCTAGCGTTTGCCCTTCTTCCATAGCCAGTCAACAGCGTCAGGTTGAGCCTGATGTAAAGTTTCGAGACCTCCTTTGAATCTGGAGAGGTGGCAGTCGTTGACTATGTGGGTCATAGTCTGTCTGTAGCCGCAGGGGCAGTTCGGGTCGTCTCTGGCTCCCCAGCGATGGAACATAGCGGTGCACCGGCCATGACCTGTTCGATAGCGATTGAGGAGGGCCCAATCATAACGTGCTAGGTCAAAGCTGGGTTGACACTTGCAGGGGTCTGTGATGAAGTGTTTGTTCTTTACCTCAGCTGACTGCCAATTCTGTTTCCAAGAGTCTGGAACAGAGAAGTTCAGTGTAGGCGTAGGGGACCAGATTGGGTGACGAGACGTCAAGCGTTGGACAGGGTGGGCGAAGATATCCGCGTATATTGGCAGGTCTGGTCGAGCATAGACGTGGGAAATGAACTTAGATGATGCCGCATCCTGACGAATATCTGGCAGGGCGATGTTGCTAAGAACTGGCAGCCATGGGACTGGGGTGGAACAGACGGTTCCAGAAATTATCCTCATGGAGGAATATAATTTGGAATTGACCAAGTGGACATGGGGGCTACGGAACCATACAGGGGCACAGTATTCTGCAGTGGAATAGCATAATGCCAGAGATGATGATCATAGTGTGGAAGCACTCGCGCCCCATGAGGAGCAGGCCAGTCTTGCAATGATGTTACTCCTCGCGCCTACCTTTGCTGCAGTTTTTATGAGATGTTTGTGAAATGACAGGGTGCGATCGAGAGTAACGCCAAGATAGACTGGCTGGGCTTCATGCCGGATTCTCGAATCACCAAGCTGCACATTAAGCTCAAGCGAGGCCGAGGCATGGTGTAGATGGAAAACAGATGATACCGTTTTTGTAGTGCTAGGGATTAGTCGCCATTTTTTACAGTAATCAGATATCAGAGACATGTCTTTCGTGAGTGTTTCCTCGAGGATGTCGAACTTGGATGCCTGAGATGCACAGCAGATGTCATCGGCGTAGATGAACTTCCTTGAAGAAGTTTCTGGGAGGTCATTGATGTAAATATTAAATAGCATAGGAGCCAGAACAGAGCCCTGGGGGAGGCCACTTGAGACAAGTCTCCATCTGCTAGACTTGTCACCCAGATGCACCCGGAATCTTCTGTTTTGGAGAAGAAACGATATAGTGTTGGCCACCCATGGAGGCAGGCATCTTGAGATCTTGACCAGGAGACCACGGTGCCAGACCGTGTCATAGGCTGCTGTGAGATCAACAAAGACAGCACCCATCTTTAAATTCTTCTGGAATCCATTTTCAATGTAAGTTGAGAGGACCAGGGCTTGTTCGCAGGTAGATCTTCCTGGGCGGAAACCAGCTTGGGCGGGTGATAGGAATTTCTCTGTAAGATGAGAAATACATGACAGAAGCAGTCTCTCAAGGAGTTTGTAACACATGGAGAGGAGAGAAATTGGTCTATAGCTGGCGGCCAGTGTTGGGTCTTTCTTTGGTTTCAAAACCGCTATAATCTTTGCATGACGCCAAACTTTGGGCATAGACTCAGATTCCAAGATGTGGGACAGGAATGAAGTGAGCCACTTCTTTGCCGCGGGACCCAGGTTAAGAATGAGTTCTGGGGTGATGTTATCATAGCCAGCAGCTGTTCCCGGTTTAACCCTCTTCAAAGCGTCTTCCAGTTCAAACAGTGTAAAGGGAGAGAGTTTTGGAGATGGACAAGATAACCAGAAGTGGGATGACCACTCATGGGAAATTTCTCTTTTCCAGACTGGGTTGATCTTAGCACGTCCAACTTGAGTTAGGTGACTGGCCACTGAGTTTGGAGATACGGGAGGCTGGGAGATGGGAGGGGGTTGGTTACCGGCACCCAGTCTGTGAAGAAGCTTCCAGGCCTTCCTACTTGAGTGGGTGAAGTTCAGACTTTCCATGAGTTTTTGCCAGTGGGCTTGGTGTGCTGCATCCAGGGAGGCAATGAGATGGTCAGCCACATCTGGGTCGCCCGACTCATCATACTGCTTTAGTAGTTGCTCGCATTCAGCATCAAGACAAGGCGAATAGTTAGCATGTTTCCCATGAGGAATGGCTTGGGAAGCTGCTTTGAAGATGGCTTGGCGGAAGCGCCTGTAGGAATCTTCAGAGGGGATAGAGTTAATTGAAATTGCAGGAATAGATTTGTTGGTAAGATCACTGAACAGACGCCAGTTTGCTTTCCAAAAGTTCCATCTTAGTTTCTCCGAGCACAGAATCAGTGGGAGCTGGAGACCAATGTGGATGATAGCTGGGCGGTGATGACTGTGCGGGAAGATCTTGAGAACTTGTCTCGTAGCGGGAAAGGCTTGGCCGTTGACTGTGCTAATCCAGCACAGGTCAGGTGACGAGTCTTTATTCCATCTAGCACTGTGAAAAAAGCATGGCTGTTTGGGATTGTATAATAGGGAGAGGTCATTCGCTGAAGCCCAGTCGGCTAAGATAGAGCCGTCAGCACGAGTGGAGGAATATTCCCAGTCTTGGTGATGACTATTAAAGTCTCCAATGTAAATGGCTGGGTGATTTGGGTTAGGCAGGACCTCATTATCTCATGAGGCACTGGGAGGCTTATATATGTTGACGAGCTGAATAGTTCCAGTAGTAATGGAGTCGTAGAAGGTCAAAGAGGCAGTATGGTAAATGTCTGCAAGACACGATTTGGCGTAGATGGCTCGGCCGTGTTTAGGATGGAGATTATAGCATATTAAATCGAATCCACTGATGGTGAATCGAGCAGCTTCATTGACTGCTATATGTGTTTCTTGTAGGCAGATAACATCTGCCTGATGCTGTATCGCCAATTGACCAATAAGAATGCGTTTGGCAAAGGACAGCCCCTCAACATTAAGTTGGAGGACTCGAAGAGCAGGACCAACAGCTTGAAAGCTGTCAGGAGCTACTTGTTTCTGGCTTTGAAAGTGACTGGGATCCATGTGGATTCAGTCGGCTAGGAAGGATCGTCAGTTTCCCCAATGAATGGGTACTCACGAGATGCACCACGGGAAGGTCGATCCAATGCATCCCATAATCCTATTAAAGAGTGTAAACGCTGTCCAACTTTCATGTAGGTTGCAAGGATTGGAACGTTTCAATGATCAAACGCCTGTCATGTCACCAGATTTATTTACCTTGACAAATATTTGCACATGTCTGTATTTAACTAATGCATAAGTAAGACTTTATAATGACAACAAAGGAAATTTAGGCAAAGAAAACTTAAGATATGGCAGCTAATTGTCCTGTGACTTACGTCTATTTGATGAGCATGACATTTATTTTGACTGCTTTCCCTGCACATATTTATGGAATTTTTTTTTTAGATAGGACAGAGAGAAATTGGGAGGGGGAGATAGAGAGGGAAAGAAGATAGACACCTGCAGACCTGCTTCACCACTTGTGAAGTTTTCCCCTGCAGGTGGGGGAGTTTTTTTTATTATTATTTTTTTATGTGGCATTAGGAAGTGAACTTAGAATCTTGGGCAACTTCCTGGGCCCCCTCCCCCTTCCCTTATTTTTCTTCCTTTGTAAACTGGAAAGAGAGTAGAGAAGACACTGCACCACAATTTCACAATTCCTACACTTACCCCTTGGTCCTATTTATGGTCTTCCCAAATGGTGCCAGGACTCAAAGCCAAGAGCTCAGGCAAATATTACTGAAGTCATAGGCCATGTGGAGCATGTTTAAAATAGACTTCCTATCTTCTTCCCAATTGATGACTCCTAGTTTCCTTTGCTTTATTGCTACATTTCAGTTGCTATTTATTAAACAATTTGTTTTATATTTTACTGCCTTTCAGCCACCAAGTTGCAGATGCTACCATGATGCCAACCTGAATTCCCTATACAGAGTACCTCAGCAATGTGTCCTGGAACCTGGCATCATATCTCCAGAGCCCTTACCCCACTAGAGAAAGTAGAAACAGGCTGGGGGTATGGATCAAACTGCCAATGCTTATGTCCAGTGGAGCAGAAATTACAGAAGCCAGACCTCCCAGCTTCTACACCTCAAAAAGGTCTTTGGTTCATACTCCTAGAAAGTGATAAAGAATAGGTAAGCTTCCAATGGAGGGGATGAGACATGGAATTCTGGTGATGGGAATTGTATGGAATTGTACCCCTGTTATCTTACAATATTGTCAATCATTATTAAATCACTAATAAAATTATATTAAAAAGCATACTGTAAGAGGTCAGACAGTGTCACACTTGCTTGAGGATCCACAAAATCATGTGCAAGCCTCTGAGCCCCGCCTACAGGGAGAAAGTTTCATGAGTGTTGAAGCAGTGCAGCAGGTTTCTCTTTATTTCTCCCCCACCCCTTCTCAATTTCTCCCTGAAATTTCAAATAAACTAAATAATAAAATATTTCTTAAAAGCATATGTTTTACTTAGTGACCTATACCCCTGGCTTTCCAGCCAGTTGTTTTCTTGATAAAGAGCCTCAGAAAATAAATAAAATACAGTCATTTGCAGTTATGCTCTTGGCAGTGGTCACACTTACAAATAACCACTGTCTAACATAGACAAGGGGATAAAAATGATGCAATGCTACTAACCCAGTGGTCACAGGCAGTAACCTTGGTTTTCCTGTTGAGAGTGAAAGAAATCTTCTGTTTTGTAGAAATGAATTTTAAATTGGCCCTTGAAGGATGTTTGTGTCAAGAGATTAGAAAAATCCCTCCTGGTAATGAATATACAAGAAGCACAGATGTTGTTTTAAAACATGTGTAATCAATGGAGCTAAGCCTCCTTGGAGGCAAAAGGCCCTACACCTGGTATATATAAGTAGACCATGCAGTTTACCTGAGGCATTAAAATGATGTGTGAGGTGATCAGGTAAAGATGTTTAAGTCGGTTTTTCAGGGGAGAAATACTGAAAAAGAAAGTTGAGAAACACTGCTTTATGGACATAACTTGTATTTTACCTGAAATAGGCCTGGATATTTTTGTAATGAATCAAGACTTCCTAATGGGTTTACATGCCCCTCTGATTAGCTAGTAAGAAGAAATTATGTTGGGTGACATAAGCCAGAAAGAGAAAGATGAGTACGGGATGATCTCACTTATAAACAGAAGTTGAGAAAGAAGAACAGAAAGGGAAAGACAAAGCAGAACTTGGACTGGATTTGGAGTATTGTGCAAAAGTAAATGAATCTGGGGTAGGGGGAGGACAAATTTTTAAGCTCACTGCTAGGGGTAGACATAGGGACATAGACCTATGGTGCTTGGAACTATGTCAATCTATACTCCTATTAACCTATTAAATTAATTTAAAAAGTAGGTGACTTATCTATTATCTCTGTAGGAAGATATAATGTTTCCATCTCTACATATTCTTACTTTTTTTTCAAAATATTTTTACTAGGAAGTAGATGTTTCCAGTAGAGTAAATAGAAAGACACTAATAAAATCAGTTAACTGACCTATTCATGAGAGGTAATTCGGAGAGAAGTTGTGAACACAATCTTAATTTTCCTGAGCTTCCACGTCCTGATTATGACATATACCAGAGGTATGACTTTGTATAATGCTCAAGCCTTTTCCCCTTGCTGCAAAGAGGGATTAAAAACTATACCAGGGTGCCGGGCAGTAGCACAATAGGTTAAGCGCAGGTGGCACAAAGCACAAGAACCAGTGTAAGAACCCCAGTTCAAGCCCTCAGCTCCCCACCTGTAGGGGAGTCGCTTCACAGGCAGTGAAGCAGATCTGCAGGTGTCTATCTTTCTCTCCCCCTCTCTGTCTTCCCTCCTCTCTCCATTTCTCTCTGTTCTATCCAACAAGGACTACAACAGTAATACAAGGGCAACAAAAGGGAATAAATAAATGAGTAAATAAATAAATAAATAAACTATACCTGCTTTATTGAACTATTATAAGGACGAGTTTAGTTAGTGTTTGAATATTCCAACGATGGGGATTATGTGCTTGGCAAGTAATGATGGCATATGAAAGCCTGTTCTCACCAAAGAGAAGCAAGGGAAATTTCTTTTAGGAGCTGGGAATTTTGAGGTCATTAATGTCAATTCTCTTAATGCTGTTGCAGTCTATTCTGTAAATAATCTAAATTATTTATTGAGAAGAATATGTAAAGATAAACAAAAAATTAGGATTTGAAAAAATATTTGGAAGAGAACCAAGGCGGGAAGATGGAAGAATTTTCTTTCTGTCCAGAAGATGAGACTGCCTCCATTTCAGCCCTTCAAGACATCAAAATTGCAGGTGTTTTTTTTTTTAGACTTAATTTGCCCCAAATTTCTCCTATTCCCTGAATCATTCCAAACACTCTCTGTGATCTTCAGGGGGCAGGAAGAGGTTCTTATTCATTGATAAAATAACTTTGAAATTAAAATTTAATATACATTTGAACAGAGGTCAATATATATTTGAAAAGGAGATCAAATACACCTTTGAAAACAAGGGGAGTCCCAGGTTTTGTTCTGGAGAACAAAAAGAAGTGCAACTTTGAAGATCTATAAAGGAGTCATGATGGCTTTTTGAAGGAAAGAGAAGCATGACGAATATTTTCACGAACTGAGCTTTTAAGCAAATTAACAACAGAAAAGACTTGCTTATTAGCTGGTTCCATACCAGTATTCCCAGTGGTTGGTGCATAATAGCACTTGATAATTGTTTGTTAAAAAATGAATATCTGGGCAGCCTGGGAGATGGTACAGTGAATAAAGCATTTGTCTCTCATGAGGTTCTGAATATGTTGTCAGCATTGTGTCTGCCAGTGATGCTCTTTTTCTCTTTTTCTTCCTTCTCCTCCTCCCCCTCTTCTCTTTAACAGATACATTCATTTATTAAAAATTAATTGAAGACTGGACTCCTTAGAGGCCAAGTATTTAATATCTACACTTAGGTTCAGTGCACTGCTATCTATCAGTTATTTACTGATTGAGTTAGTGGTGATATTGAGAGAGTAAATAGTTTTCCCAAACATAACCAGATTGGAAAATAGTCAGCCTGGAATTTTCTCACACACAGTCTGACCTCAAAGTCTGAAGCCTTGACCTCTAAGAATTAAATGGAAGGAATAAAGTTGAACAGAAGCAAGAAATGTAAAAAAGGAGATCAGAGAACGTATTGTGTTGAGTCTTAGGGTATCATTGATGGCCTTCTACAGGACATGTTGAGGACTACTTATGGTTGGATTGCATGTGAGTACAGAGTGAGGATGAGAAAGGACAGAAGGCTGAGGTGATATCTGGTTTATTGAAACTAAATAGAAAGTAACATCAGGAGTGTCACAGCAGTTAAGGGTGCTGGGGAAGACTGAAAATGGAAGATATTTCTGTTTGTCTCTTTGTCTTTTATGAGGTGAGAGGCAGGTGCTTGCCTTAGAGCACCACCAGGAGTGGTTGAATGATTGATAAAATGATCCTGCAACAAACACTCTTGAATGTAAGTCAATGAAGAGTTGAGTAACATTAAGGATCAGCTCAGGGATGAAGACTATGCACTAGGAGAGAAACCAGAAATATCCTGAAATACTCTTCTAAAGACTTGACAACCTGTGGGAGTATGGATTGACCTGCCAATGCCCAGGTCCAGTGGAGAAGCAATTTTAGAAGCCATAACTCCCACCTTCTACACCCCCCCCAAAAGAATTTTGGTTGATACTCCCAGGGGAGTAAACAATAGGGGGAGTAAACCAGAGGGCTCTGTACCCCCATTCCACCAGGACCAGAGCATTTGTCACCAGGAATCATGTTTATATACCCTCAGTGAAAGGGAAGAGAATATGGAAAATACCAAAAGAACCCAGGCACTGTTTCTCTTATCTGAGACAGAAGAATAAAGGAAAGACATTCAGAAGTGGTAATAGGTGTGTTGGTGACTTTGAAATGATGTAAAGGCAGGATTACTGGGAAAAAAATGGGAAATTAGACATATACATAGATACACAAAGTTAGTTATAGAGTAAGCCCATATTGGTAACTTTGGGAGAAATACCAAAGCGGTTGGTAACACAGAACTCTGATGGTGAGAACCATATTGAATTGCATGCCTACTATCTTGTAATTTTGTACACCAATATTAAATCACTAGTAAAGTATTTAGAGAAGACTTGACAGCTTTGGCACATGTATATTCTATGTTTATGTCTGGATTTATTAGTCATTTTTTATGGTCTGGATAGACATCATGGGAGAATGAAAGAACATAGATATGGGTGATTTTTGTAAAAGTATAATTAAGAGAGTTACCTGAGAGCCACACAGAATAGAAATTCATCAGGAAGGGGCATAGGGACTAGAATAACTGTTAAAGGAGAATGTTACTGAGATCAAAGGGCAGATGCAGAGAAGGACATGGGAAGTTGTTGCCTAATAGAGGTAGGGCTCAGGATGGGGTTGGGACCTCAGCAGCTCAGTGGGAGATGTTGCAGGTGCATCAGAGTTGAAGCAGACACTAGAAACAACCTGCTGAAAGCCAGGAGGATTCTATAGGCTGTTGAGGGTCATACCAGGCTGGGTGAAGGCTGCTGAGTTCAACCCATCATCTTGAATGAAGCAAAAAATCTCTGTCTTAGGTTTCAGAAGAGACAACAATGGATGCAGTTATGCGATAAAAGTGGGTTTTTAAATTATTGATTTAATAATGATCCAACAAAACCATAGGATAAAAGGGGTGAAATTCTACACAAGCCCCCATCCCATCCCCTCCATTGGAAGCTTTCCTATTCTTTATCCCTCTGGGTGTATGGACCCAGGATCATTATGGGGTGCAGAAGGTAGAAAATCTAGCTTCTGTAATTTCTTCTCTGCTAGACATAGACATTCACAGGCTGATCCATATCTTCAGCTTTTTTTCTATCTTTCCCTAGTGGGGCAAGGCTCTGAAAGATGAGGTTCCAGGACACATTGGTGAGGTCATCTGCCAGGAAATTTAGGTTGTCATCATGGTAGCAATTGCAACTTGGTGGCTGAAAAAGCTTTAAGACATAAAGCAGAACAAATTGTTTAATAATCAGGAATTTAAAGGCAAACATATAGCAGATGAGATTCGGGGGGCTCCCTTTTGTAAGATTATTGGGGAATTATCCAAAGATCCTTTGAACACAAATGATGATTTTACACTGCTCTGCCAGTTAAAATGTCTTTAAAAGAAGGATCATACTAATACTCACACCATGGAAATAACACGAAGATAAACAGATTTTATTTGCTAGTTAGGCTCATATATTTAATGCTCCCTCTTTTTTGGTTCAGAACCCATTTCTTGATGTTAGCATGAATTAATTGGAAATACTTTTACTTTTTAATTTTTCTGATTGTATTGGAACTAGAATGAAGCCATTTCATTAACCCAATTTAGAATCTATTGAGCCAAGCAGCTGTGAAATAATGTGATTCTTAGCAATTTATTATTAATTTGGGTGGTGTCTATTACTTCCAATTATTCAAATAAAGTGATGTGGAATTAGCATTTCACATCACACAATGCTTCAATTGACATGTTTCAAATCTGAATAAATGTTAACTTCAACATGCATTTGCAGGAACCTGAAATTTATCTGCTCCGTTGATAGTTTACACTAGAACTTTTCTGGAGAAATCTCAGGGTAAGATATTGGAGATTTCTCTGTGGGATGATAGGTTAAGAAGTTCTCAGGATGGGGGCAGTTAAGCTGCTTGGAGAAAGATGTGACAATGAACCCATGTTTCCCAAGGTCAAGGAGAATAGAAAACATTGAGAGTGGAGAAGGCAGGTGGAATCAAGAGAACTTGAAGGAGGTTGAGAGTTGGGGATTTTTTCCAAGATTCTGATAGCATCAGCCAAGTGCCTGAATGTCAGACAGCATCACCACTTTGACTCTCTGGGTTAATATTAGGGGATGAGAGTTCTTTGTTTTTGGGATTACCCTATGCCTTGGAGGAAGATAAACAGCACCCCTCGCCCATCTGGTGTCTGCAACCCCTTTCTTCTTAATTCTGTGAAACATCCCTAGGTGGGAGCCCCACACACACACCTTTGAAATCCTTGCTGGAACTGGACATTTCTAGAACTAGTGAAAGGGATTATTTGGGTGGAAAACTGTACCACAGTCTGTAATACAAAGAGGTGGAGGGCCAGATACTCACAGACATCCTGTATGTTGAGGCAGGGCAGTGAAAGATGCCAGCAGAGTGACCACATATGACTCTGCAGATTGTAAATTATTATGGAGTGTCATAATTCACACTGGTGCAGAAGGTGGAAGGCCTGCCTTCTGTAACTGTTTTTCCACTGTACATGGACTTTGGTAGGTTGATCCATATCCTCAGCCCTTTTCTATCTTTCCCTAGTAGGGTAGGGCTTTGGAGAGTTGGGGGTTCTAGGAACACTGGTGAAGTCATCATCTGTCCAGGGATGACAGGATGGCATTATGGTAGCATCTACAAGTTGGTGGCTGAAAGGTGGTAAGATATAAAGCAGGACAAATTGTTTAATAAACAAGAACCAAAGGCTGGGATAGAGCAGATGAAACTGTTAGCTGTCTTTGTGTGGAAAGAGGCCAGGGAGTCTATTTTAGGTATGTTCCAAGGGGCTGATGACTTCAGCAATTTTTGCTTAAGCCTGATAGCTAACATGTAGGTGGATTAAAATTATTGTCTGGGAAGATGGTAATAGAGTTCAGATTAGGACAAAAAAGCTGGATCAGGGTAGGAACATAAAAAAAGACCAGTACAGCTCAATTCCAATTTATGGTGGGGCTGGAGATTGAACTTGGAACCTCGGAGCCCCAGGTGTAAAAGTTTTTGTTTTTTTCTAACTTAACCATTATGGTGTTTCTCTAGCCCATTTTTTCCTTTCTTAGAAATATTTTATTTATGTATTTTTTATTTAATAAAGACAGAAAAATAGAAATTGAAAAGATAAAGAGAAGGAGAAATGCCTACAGCACTGCTTCACAGCTTAAAAACTTTGCCCCCTGCAGGTAGGAACTAGGAACCTGAACTCAGGTCCTCTCACTTTTTTTTTTTTTCCCTATTTCGTGCTGCTTAAAAATTAAACTTTGAAGTGCACATGGCGCAAAGCACAAGGACCGGCATAAAGATCAGTTCCAGCTTTCAGCTCCTTACCTGCAGGTGCGTCACTTCGCAAGCGGTGAAGCAGGTCTGCGGGTGTATATCTTTCTCTCCCCCTCTGTGTTGACCCCTCCTCTCAATTTCTCTCTGCTCTGTCAGGTGACAACAATAGCTATAATAACAATAACAACTACAAGGGCAACAAAATGGGAAAAATGGCCTCCAGGAGCAGTGGATTCATAGTGCAGGCACTCAACCCCAGCGATGACCCTGGAGGCAATAATAAATAAATAAATAAATAAATAAATAAATAATCAATTAATTAAACTTTGGGGGTGTGGTGGTGGTGCACCTGGTTGAGTGTACATGTTACAGTGCTCAAGGATATGGATTTGAGCCCCTACTCCCCACCTGCATGGGGAAATTTTGCCAGTGGTAGAGCAGGGCTGTAGGTGTCTCTCTCTGTCTCTATCCCTTCCTATCAATCTCTATCCCTTCCCTCTCAAATTCTGGCTGTCTCTATCCAATTAATACATAAAGATAAAAAATTAAACTTTGAGTAAGCTTTCAATCTGAGCATTAGAAATTAAATCTCATTTATGTATCTGTTTCAGGAAAGGGGGTATTATTTTTTTAATTTTTTATTTATAAAAAGGAAATATTGACTAAATCATAGGATGAAAGGGCTACAACTCCACACAATTCCCACCACCAGAACTCTGTATCCCATCCCTTTCCTTGATAGCTTTCCTATTCTTTAATACTCTGGGAGTATGTGCACAAGGTCATTGTGGAATGCAGAAGATAGAAGGTCTGGCTTCTGTAATTGCTTCCCCACTGAGCATGGGCTTTGACAGGCCTGCCTCTCTCTTTCCCTAGTGGAGAAGGGCTCTAGGGAAGTGGAGCTCCAGGATATATTGGTGGGGTTGTCTATCCAGGAAAGTCTGGTTGGCATCATGCTAGCATCTGGAACCTGGTGGCTAAAAAGAGAGTTAACATACAAAGCCAAACAAATTATTGACGAATCATGGACATAAAGGCTGGAATAGTGCAAATGAAAAGTTGGGGGATCCTCTATTTTGTAGATAACTAGTAGGCATATTTTAATTATATTCCAAAAGGCCTGTGGCTATACTAATTTTTTTTTTTCCCCCTGAGCCTGAAATCTGATATGACAGTGGATCCAAGTCATTGTCTGGGAAGATGATGTCATGGTTGGAAAAAGGACCAGAAAGCTTGATTGTGGAAGAAAGTACCTCCCTAATTGAGTAAAGGGGTATAAATATTGTTGACTGTAAACCCCATTGATTTGATATAATCTGGAGCCCATAATCAGTTTAGGAGCCTATGTGACCTCTGCATTCTTGTAGAGCTGAGCTCACATTCTGTGGTCATGAGTAGAAACACTGCAAGCTGCCCCAATATTGACCCATCTTCCTCAGGTGTAGCATAGAGTGCATTGTCCATTCTCCCTTGTGGCTGGGTGTAGTGCAATGTGGACAAGAGAGTGAGATATGGGATTATAGGCAAGGAATAGTCAACAACGAATATCCCTGAATCTAGGTTCTATAGTTGAGACTGGGTGACTTTCTCTTTATACAACTAGGTATAAATCATGAGTAACTGAAAAAACCTTTTAAACACAATTAACTTGGAAAGTGTCTCTAGCATGATGGTTACACAAAAAGACTCATGTTTGAGGCTCCAAGGCCCCAAGCTCAATCCTCCACAACAACATAAGCCAGAGCTGAATAGTGCTCTAGTCTCTCTCTCTCTCTCTCTCTCTGTCTCTCTCTCTGTCTCTCTCTAGCTCTCTCTCTCTCTGTCTCTCTCTGTCTCTCTCTAGCTCTCTCTCTCTCTCTCTCTCCACTCCTTCTCTCTCTCTCTCTCAAATAAAAGAAATAAAATATATCCAAAACTAATTTAAAAGAAGAAGAAATGTAGTGTAAATGACTTTATGAATCAGGCTATTCCCTCAAGAGCTCCTTCTACCAAGGGTGGATTTGAATATTTACAGACCCTATTGTGGATTTATTGTTACTTGTACCTATAAAAACAAAAAGCCTTTCCTCTACGGTCATTTCATGAAGACTTTTGTTCTGTTCCACATACACCAAGGAGATGTTGCCTTTTTCTGCCTTCCCTCTCAATTTCCCAGTGATGAATGTGCACGGTTGAATGTCATTACTTTGCAGTTTTATTTAGGGATATGCAGTAGAAATGGAAAGGAGTTTGATGATGAAGATGACACAGTTTTCACATCCACTACTCAGTGGACATGACTTTTATTAGATGACAAAGTAGGTCCATAGTCTATCAAACTCAACCTCAGGTTTCCTATTAACTTTAAGCAAGTTAAAATTCAGCTAAATGATACAGAGTTCCTGCAGGTGAGTAATTACCAAATGTTTCCATTTTTCTCCCCAGATCCATAAAGAATGCTCTAAGATAGAATGTGTGACCCTTAATTGTTGGATTTTTAACTCAATAATGTTGTGGAAGGCTGATTTGTGCTCTTTAAGGCTCAGAATTACTCTTCAAGAGGTCATTTTTCAATAATTTAAAACTGTTTACCAATTCGTAAATTCCTTTTCAGAGAAATACTTATTCAGATTCTCTGCCCTTTAAGTCAGGCTCCAAAGGAAACCAGGGTGCAGTGGGGTTAGACCAGACTTCTTGTTTCTTAGGACTTTATATGCTTTCAAAATTTGCTTATTATTTTTTACTCCTTTTTTATTCATATTTTCTGAGCTTTTACTCCACATGAATTTAGAGAAGTTCAGGAAAGGTGTTTGTTGGGCGCTGGGGGGGGGGGGGTAAATAGAAACAATTCAAATTACTAAACACAAAGACCCATGCAAGGATACCAGTCTTAGCCCCCAGATCCCCACATATAAAGGGGAGGACACTTCAGAAGTGGTGAAGCAGGTCTGCAGGTATCTATCTTGTTCTCTCCCTCTCTATCACCCGCTCCTCTCTCAGTTTTGTTCTGTCCTATCCAATAAAATGGGGGGGGGGAGATGGCTGCCAGAAGCAGTGGATTCATAGTGCTAGAAGAGAACACCAGAAATAACACTGGAGGGAAAAAAAGAATTTAAGTTCCATAGAACACATTTTGGGGTAGTTACTGGGAAAATCAGTATAGCACAAAATTGTATGAAATTGTTCTTGCATCATAGAAGGGAGGGAGACCAAAACATAAAAAAAATCTAATTCATTCATTCATTCATTCATTCATTCATTCATTCATTCACTAATTCTTCTCTAATCATCTGCTCTGTATCTAGTAGATTCCTGATATAATTTTCCATATTTATAAGCCATTAGAGACAAAGATGGTGGGCTAAGTTTTATAATTTTTATCAAGATCTTTGGCTTGATATTTCAAGAATTCCTAGGAATGTAAACTGGTAAATGCTCAGAAAGAAATCTTTGAATGCCTCCCTTCCTTTTTTACACCCACCCATGGAATACCTATATTGTAACACTGAAGGACCATGCATAAAAGTATATTTGGGGAAATTGGGCTGTAGAGCAGCTGGTTAAGCACAGGTGGCACAAAGTGCAAGGACCGGCGTAAGGATCCCGGTTTGAGCCTCTGGCTCCCCACCTGCAGAGGAGTCACTTCACAAGTGGTGAAGCAGGTCTGCAGGTGTCTATCTTTTTCTCCCCCTCTCTGTCTTCCCTTCATCTCTCCATTTCTCTCTGTCCTATCCAATAACAACAACAATAATTACAACAATAAAACAAGGACAACAAAAGAGGATAATATATATATATATATTTCTTAAATCTCCTATAGTTTTAATATCTTTTTTTTCTTACATTATTGGAGGGGTTAGTGAATTACAATACAGTAATTAACACATAGAAAAATTTGCCCTGAGAAAATCACAGGTGAGCATGCCTATTTGGGTCCTAAATGATACAACAGGAAGCTATAGCATGTCATGGATATAGGAAATAAGGGGACTTGAAAGAAAACTGTTAGCAATTTTAGCCTCAGGAAATTATTTAAAGTAAGAAATACACCTCTTTCCAGGGGAAAAAAATACACAGCTTTTGGAAATGGATTGCACTCCCCTCTGTCACCTACTCATTCTATGAATGAGGGGGAAAAAAAACAGTTCAGGCACTCAGGACATTTGAGTAATGGATTTCTTCCTCCTCTGTGAAGGCCAACAATCTGGGTCCTACATTTGAAGCAAATGAGTGCCACCAGATGATCATGCCTTTTTCATACCACATGCATAAGAATAAATTACATAATTCATCTCAGCTTGTATTGAGGGGGATATCCAAGATTTTTCCCTACATGACTGTAGATGTGTCACACATGAAGTCAACAGAGAATTGAGGAGAAATCATGATTTTGAGGAATTTTAATCTTTATTTAGGAAAGCTAAGAACAAACACATGTTGGAGAATGCATGCAGAGAGAGAGAGGAAAACCAAGGCCATAACAGCTTTTTATGAACTTCCAAGTTCCACCTTACTCTTTTCTGTGCCACACCCACACCTGTTACCATTCCCATTTCCTGTGCACCATTTATGTTCTTCCCCAATAGCATGGGAAACCTGTGCCTGGGGAACTTGTGTTTTGTCATGCTGTAGCAGTGTTTGTGTTACTCAGATTCTCCCTTCTCTGACCTCAACAAGATCTGGTGATTATGTTTAATTTTGATATTTCCTTGGGAAATTTAAGAATAATAAAAAGAGACATTCCTGAAGATGGCTGTAGATTAAAAAACTGAAGGGGAAGAGGGTAGATGAATATGCATTTGAGTGGTGAAACAGAATGAAAAGGAAATGCTAATTCCTCAAGGGGGCTAGTTGGCTTGCTCAAGATTGACAGAAAATTTTATGTGCCTGGAGGCTGGATTCAAACAGAAGCAGTGTCAAATCAAAAGACTGAGAAAGAAAAAAGGGGAAGAACTATCATAGATGTTATAAATAATATAAATACAAAGGGCCATGATTTGAACTCTGTCCTAAAGCAATGAATACCTTATATAGTAGTAAAAGAAATGGAAAGCTACAAGCCAGAATTCAACTTTAAAATATCACTCTGGACACTGAAAAGAGTGAATTACACTGGGTTCTGAAATGCCACAGATACTCATTGATCCATCACCTTCCCCCTAGTGTACCTCTCAACACTCATAAGGATACAATGGAAGACTTGAAGACACTTGTGCACTAGAAGTGGGGAGTGAGAGAAAATTTGGAGGGGGTTGGTAAGATTGGAAGGTAGTTGCTACAAGATGGAGACAGACAAAAATGCCTTTCTTCAAAAGAATTTGGGATACTCTATCCCTTTGTATTTGGGTGGCTTAGGGCTTAGATTACTCCTCACAGGTTTAAAAGTTTGTCACACAGATGCCCAACAGATAACTGAGTAGAAAGCATGATTTTTCAGAAAAACTGAGAACACCAATATGTTGGGGTACATGTGGACAGTGAGAAAGAGAAAGAAAGAAAGAGAAAGCTAGAGAGTCATATGCTCACATGTTGGCAGGCCCATCTCAGCGGCCAGCATGTCCATAACACACATTCAGATAAATTCCCGAGACCTGCCTTTTCTTCCTTTCTAAGCCACAGCTACAACTGTTACCACTCCCACTTCCTCATGCAACATCTATTTCCTTCCCCTCATAGAATGGGAAAAATGTGTGCCTGGAGAAACATGTGTTCTGGCACTGTGAAGCAGTGTCTTCGTTCCTCCTAGTACTCCTTGTTCATATCCTGACTTCAACACCTTATTATGAAAACTCTTCCTTCCCCTCATTCTATTTGAGCATAGTTTACCTCTCAGACTTAGCCCATGCTTTGGTTCCTCTGGGTGTTTACTCCCCTCCTACCTGAAAAGACACTAACTAAATGCAAAGATTGAAAGATGGGAGAGAGATTCCTTAGTTGAAGTATAGGGTAAAGAACCCTAAACACTCTCTGAAGTCTCTTGACTCAACATAAGGATTTCCAGAATTAGAATAAGGGACTGTACAAGACATAAGCTATTGTGACTATGGATCTCCTCTTCTCTTTAAAAGTAACAGTGAGTTCCTGTGGTTGGGGTTGGCTGTTGTCTAAAAAAAACTCATTTCTGAATGCTGCTATTTTGTCATGGGGTGTTTTTATTTTATTTAATTAGTTAAGTGTTTACTTTTACTAGATAACTATTCAGCTTTAGATTACAGTCTTGCTGGAAACCTGGGATCTAGGAGTCTCAGTAATGAAAGTCTCTTCAGAACAATTATGCCAGGGCCAGATGGTGGCACAACTGTTTGTGTGCACATGTTACAATGCTCAAGGATCTGATTTCAACCCCCCAGTTCCATCTGTAGGGGGAAATCTTTACAAGTGCTGAAGCAGTGCTGCAGGTGTTTCTCTGTCTCTCTCTTGCCTTTTCTTACCCCCCTCTTCACTCTCAGTTTCTCTTTGGCTCTATCCAATAAATAAATAAACAAACAAATAAATACATACATACATAAAACAATTCTGATTATCTCCCCAGCCCTGGGTGACTCTTACTATAAAGACTCTGGAGAAGGTGCATTATTTATTTATTTATTTATCAGTGCTAATTTAATGTGCCTGTGAGGACTTAGAAGAAAGACCACAAGTATAATTAAACAGGGAGAAAAAGCCAGAAAGTCACTGTACTTGAGAAGGCTCAAGTACAGTTGTTGCAGTTATGCATATGAATTATTTATAGCCCTAACTTTAACTTCTGACAAGTGGTTATTAACATTTTTCACCATTGCCTCAATATCCTGCATTTTTCTTGTCACTGTTCCTTTCTTCTTTCCTTTCTCTCTTTCTTTCTTTTGTTTTCTCACCTAAGTCATTATCACTTGTTTTATTGTCACTGATGCAGTGTTGATGTGAAGAGAACAGACTTGGAGAGTTCATTGCATCAAAGAGGATTTGACACTCAAATTGGAATTGAGAGGTATTTATGGCTACTGAAGAGCCCAAGATAACAATCTCATATCAGGACCAAATCATTATTCTCAGTTGATAGTCATGTTGCACCATCATTTGGGGAGCAATACAATCAGGTGAGAGTTGGCTGGAAATAGGAAGGCATTCACTAAGAAATGCACACAAAGTGGAGTTGAATATGTAATCATGTTTCCTATCTTCTGGGTCATCATCAGTGACATCTATGCTGACGGGAGTGGGGTTGTATTTCCTACAATTACATCATCAAAATCATTTAGCCTGATCCAACTGGAAAGGTACAAGTTAATGGGGATGTGATTTTTGTTTACACCAGCTCTTAGGAGAAAGGGATGTATGAGCTTTTGGGTGGGGGCTGTGTGTCCAGTTTGTCAAGTTCTGGATTCAAATTTCACTGAAATGTCTACTAAGTATGAGATCTTGGACAAAAACATCATAGAGCATCTGCTTCCAACCAACATTGTCCAGAAGATATAGATCACATAGCATGTCCCAAAGAACATAAGCCACCAGGGTTACCATGCATGTGTGACTACTCCACCGTCCCTGATGGCTATTTATTTTGCTTGTAGAGCCAAAGAGAAATAGAGAGGGCAAGAGAAGGAGACATACCTACAGTGATGTTTCACTCCTTGTGAAGCTTCCACCCTGCAGGTAGAAACTGAAGGCCTGAACCCAGGTCCTCTCACAGGGTAATGGCTGTGCTCAACTAGGTTCATAACCGTCTGACCCCAGTTCTGAACATGTTAAATGAAACTGAATATAAAATTTAACAGAAAAGTGTTCTTTAAAAATATATTTATAAAATGGAAATATTGGCAAGAACATAGGATAAGAGGCGTACATTCCCATACAGTACTCATCCCAGAGCTCCATATTCAATCCCCTCCTTTGCTAGCTTTCCTATTCTTTAACCCTCTGGGAGTATGGACCCAGGATCATTATGGGGTGCAGACGGTGGAAGGTTTTTGTAATTGCTTCTCTGCTGAACATGAATGTTGACAGTTGATCCATACTTCCAGCCTGTCTCTCTTTTTCCCTAGTGGGATGGATATCTGGGAAGGTGAGGAGGCTCCAGAACACGTTGGCTGGACCATCTGCCCAGGGAAGTCAGGTTGGCATCATGGTATCATCTGGAACCTGGTGGTTGAAAAAGACTTAAGATAGAAAGCAGAGCAGATTGCTGACTAGTCATGAACCTAAAGACAAGAATATTGCAGATGAAGATTTGGGCTCCCCATTTTGGAAAAGGCTCATAGGTAGGTATGACTATTTTAGGTATATTCCAAGGGGTCCTTGACTACTACTATTACTACTACTACTACTGCTACTACTATTATTTCTTCTTCTTCTTCTTCTTCTTCTTCTTCTTCTTCTTCTTCTTCTCCTCCTCCTCCTCCTCCTCCTCCTCCTCCTCCTCCTCCTCCTCCTTCTTCTTCATCTCCTTCTCCCCCTCCCCCTCCCCCTCCTCCTCCTCCTCCTCCTCCTCCTTCTTCTTCTTCTTTTTGTAATATACAAGTCCTGACTGACTTTTTCAGATAGTGACAGAGAGCTAGAAAGTAGAAAAGACACTATAATACCAAAATGTCCTCTACTGTTGTAGGGTCGAAGTTTGAATTTGGGTCACATCCATGGCAAAGCATCACACTATCCAAGTGAGCTATTCTCTCAGTACAACATGTGTCTTTCATGTGCTGCTCAAATTACATTGGCTACTGTCTTTATTAGTGTTGCCTTAGCACTGTTCTTTCTAGAATGATAACCACCCTCCTTATGGACTCTATCACATAGAGGAAGATTTGTAATGTAAAGGCAATCTTTTCTATGAAAGTATGTCCTGATATATTTTTTTCACTGACCAAACCAATAAAAGTGCTATCATTTATTCATTTCTCTCCCTGTGGCAATGGGGTCAGGGGCACACATGATGCTACCACTCCCATGCAAACTTTTTCATTCTTTATTACACCAGATCAAGAGAGACAGAGACAAGTACCATAGCACTAGAATGTCCCCTAGTGTTTTGTGTGCTACCACATGGTGCTGAGGCTTTGAATACAGAGCCTCCTCGTGGCAAGGTGTGTGCCTTACTGGCTGAGCTATTCCTCCCAGCTCCTCTTTTTTTTTTAATATTTATTTTCCCTTTTTGTTGCCCTTTTTTATTGTTGTTGTAGTTATTGTTGTTATTGATGTCGTAGTTGTCAGATAGGACAGAGAGAAATGGAGAGAGGAGGGGAAGACAGAGAGGGGAAGAGAAAGATAGATACATGCAGACCTGCTTCACTGCCTGTGAAGTGACTCCCGTGCAAGTAGGGAGCCTGGGGCTCGAACTGGGATCCCTGTGCCAGTCCTTGCACTTTGCACCACGTGTGCTTAACCCGCTGTGCTACCGCCCGACTACCCCAGATCCTCTTTTCTTTTTCTTATTTTTATAATTTTTTTTATATTTATTTTATTTATTTATTCCCTTTTGTTGCCCTTGTTGTTTTACTGTTGTAGTTATTATTGTTGTTGTCGTTGTTGGATAGGACAGAGAGAAACGGAGAGAGGAGGGGAAGACAGAGAGGAGGAGAGAAAGATAGACACCTGCAGATCTGCTTCACCGCCTGTGAAGCGACTCCCCTGCAGGTGGGGAGCCGGGGTTCGAACCGGGATCCTTATGCCGGTCCTTGTGCTTTGCGCCACCTGCGCTTAACCCGCTGCGCTACAGCCCAACTCCCCAGAACCTCTTTTCTATCTTTTTTTTATGCCAATTCAGTGGACAGAGCAATTAATTTGATAGTTTCAGTCAGCTTTTTTTTTTTAATTTTTGAACTTTATTTATAGAGGCAGTCAGAAATTGAGAGGGAGGAGGTAGAGAGGGAGAAAGACAGAGATACACCTGCAGCCCTGCTCCACCACTTGCAAAGCTTTCCCTCTGCACATAGGGACAGGAGGCTTGAACCTGGGTCCTAGCACACTGTAACATGTGCGCTCAACCAGGTGCACCACCACCTGGCTCCCCAGTCAACATTCTTTTCTAAACTATTTAATTATTTGCTTTTTTAATGAGAGAGAGAAGGATACAGAGGGAAAGATGCAGAAAGCAGGGCACTGCTCAGCTCTGGATTATGGTGGTGCTGGGGATTAAACCTGAAAGTCTTTTAACATAATTCCCATGCTGTTTTTCCAGCCCTCTATTCTATTTATCAACAGCTCAAATTTGGCATTTTCTTTCTTTTTTTAAATTATCTTTATTCATTGGATAGAGACAGGCAGAAATTGAGAGGTTAGGAGGTGACAGAGGGAGAGAGATGCAACACTGCAACACATTCAACACTGCCTTCACCACTAGCAAAACTTTCCCCCTGCAAGTGGGGACTAGGGAATTGAACCCTAGTCCCTGTACATTATAGCATGTGTGGTCAGCCAGGTGTACCACCACCTGGCTCCAAATTTGGCATTTTATACACCTCAGTCTCATGAGGCCTTCTGGTAGACCTTCATAAATGGTTTACTTTCTTAGCAGTTTCTGAGGCCAACTGAGCTCAGAAGAATTTTTAAATTATGCATTTTTTTTCCTGTTCTCCTAGGTATCAAAAAGCTGGGATCTGGAAATGCTAGTTCAGAGGTGATCCACTAAGCCAGCCTATTCGTGAAGAGAGACAGAAATATGTCTATTATCATCCAATCAGCTTTTTTTTTTCTCTTGACTATGAGCAGACTTCCTTACATGAGATGGTGGTCAGGGAGAAGCCTCCATTTGCCAAATAAACAAGGTGACACACTTCCACTAGCCCCTGTCAAGAAGTTCTTTCCACATCAAAATTGAAAGCTGATTTCAATATCTTTTGTGATTACCAGAGCCTATTACACGCCCAGCCACTTAAAGATATTGTGTCATTGCTGGAATGAGGGCAGTGTCTTCAGGAGCTGAGGAGGGGCTGAAAAAAAGGTGTGTATAAGCTGAAAGTAAGAGCAGAGGTTCAAAGCTGGAAGGAAAGAGAAGAAATACCTCCTTTTTTTTTTTCTTTTTAGATTCCATCTAGGGTTATCCCTGGAGATCAGTACCAGCACTACAGAACCACTTCTCCTGGTGGCCATTTTCCCTCCTCCATTTTTTTGTTTTTCAATAAAACAGAGAGAAATCGAGATGGAAGGAGGAGCTAGAGATGGATAGAGGAGAGAAAAAGATACCTGCAAATTGCTTCACCACTTGTGAAGCATCCCCACTGCAGGTGGAGAGTGGGGGCTCAAACCCGGGTCCTTGTGTATAGTACTATGTGTGCTTAACTGGGTACAGCACTGCCCTCCTATCATGACTTTTCCACAACCCAATATCTTATCTTTTTTATCCATTATCTATCTACCATCTGTCGGTGTTTCTCTGTCTCTCATCCTGTCTAAAAAAAAGGGTCACGAGGGATGGTATAGTCATGAAGGCACCAAGCTCCAGTGATAACACAAGTGACAAGCAAGAACCTTAAAAGTGGGAGAGACTTCAGGGTCGAGGAGATAACACAGTTGATGGAATGTGAGCCTTACAGTGAGAAAGACCCTGGGTTTGAGGCACCATGAAGAGCCTCAAGGTTGGCTACATGGATGGTGACGTGATGCGATGTTATTTGTTCTCTCTCCTTTCTTATCCTATGTCTCCCCCACTCATCTCTAAATGAAAATGAAAATATGGGTTCTGAGGTCACTCAGCAGTATTGTCAGGCACAGGGCTTAGAATTCACCCCACAGCACCACATTAAAAAACAAAAAAAGTAGGATGGGTTGGGAGGGATTGCACCTGATTGAGTGCACATAGTAGGAAGTGCAAGGATCCTGGTTCGAACCCAGGGCTCTCCACCTGCAGAGAGATCTCTTTTCAAGTGGTGGAGCAGGTCTATAGATGTCTATCTTACTCTCCCCCTCTCTATCTTCCTTTCTTCTCTCAATTTCTCTTTATCCAACAACTACAACAATAACAGTAACAACAACAATGAAAAAATATGGCCGCCAGGAGCAGTGGATTATTAGTGCAGGCAGCAAGCCCCAGCTATAATCCTGGAGGGAAAAAGAAGAAGAAAAAGGAGGAGGAGGAGGAGGAGGAGGAGGAGGAGGAGGAGGAGGAGGAGGAGAAGAAGAAGGAGAAGAAGGAGAAGGAGAAGAAGTGGGAAGGTTCACTTAACAGTCTAAATGTCTAGATTCTGTAGAAATCAAAGGATCTAGATCCCCAAAACTAGATTCTCTTATGGCATCTGGCATTCACTCTGATAAAGACAATGCTTTCGGCAGGGCACACCCATCACCTTGTTGATGTTGGGTGTGGGATTCACTTCTCTGTATTTGGGGTTTGGAGCCTCCAGGCAGTTGAGTTCAAGAAATCCTCAAGGAAAACGTTTATTGACAATAACCTGAGGGTGGGAATTACTTGATCTCTCTGGGGTGCTACAAATTCCCATCATTCTTGGTTTCTGCAGAGTTGGCATGTATGTCCAGAAGACAACAGAGGGCATTGGCAGGGGGAGAGATTGCTTCTCTTGAAGGTACCATTTTCTGTTCTGTCCCATGTATTACTGCTTCATGGTGATAGTCTGTCAGATGTGTGTTTTTTGTTTTGGAAACACTGATGTCTAGAATTTTATTATTTTTTTTCAGTAACCATCTTCACATATGGGTTAGGGTGAACCTAATGCAATTTCCCCATACACCTGTCAAGCTAATCCATTTACTGTCACCTTGTATTTTTGAGTCAAAACAAATGCACACCCTCATCTTTAATTTATAGCACAAATTTCTTTAAATCATCTGAACTGAAAGACAGGCTTTATTTTTATCCCAAGATGTATTCTGTGAACACCACTTAATATCACATTTGTTCAGTGAGTTGAATAAATTGAGCTGCTATGTTTGCTGCCAGGGTTATTAAATGGAATCCTCCTTTTAATTCCACTGGTTCTTATGGAAATTTTACTGAGAGAAAAAAAATCTGCTCCGTCAAAAAGATATATCTAGGACACTTTCTGAAGTAATCTTTGACCTGGTAAATTAATACCCAAATGGGTCAAATTCCCTTTTATTTTATTAAGTGATTGCCTACCTTTGTGTGACTTAATCGTTCTCTCCCCACAATGGAGGGAAAGATGGTTAACAGAAATTATAATTGTCACTATTAATCTGTAGGTTTCAGATCACACAATGTTTACTACCTTACCTGTGAGGCATTTCAGAGTCATCCTGCTTTTTGGAATAAAGAATTGAGTTGGAAGATTCAACTACAGAGCATCTAATGTCTGTGGATTTTGCTTGTGAGGGGAGATTGCTTCTAAATACCTAGATCATGCACAGCTGTTCTCTGTCAGAGTCCAGGGTACACACTACCCACCCACCACACAAGTTTCCATGCCCACCTACATTCATTGGTCATTACTTTCTGCCAGTCTGTCTTTTAGATGGCAGCAGAGGAAGGTCATGCAAAGAAACTAGGAGATACCAGGGGTATTTGGAGCCCAGCATGCACACAGTGACCCATCCTTATTTTCCTGTTTCTAGAACCAGGTTCAAGCAACAGTACAGAGGCTGTAGCCCCACTTCCAGGTTGAGATTTTAGCCCGAAGTTCAACAGTGACCATGATCAGGTTCTCTGGTCTGTGGAGGATGCTGGTGGCAGCAGTGGGGTTAGAGGTGGGTGGGTAGTTTCCATTATCTTTCTTTTATAACTGTTTTATCAGGGAGTATGGGCCTCTTCTTTAGTGTATTTTTAAAAAGTTTTCATTTATAAAAAGGAAACATTGACAAACCATAGGATAAGAAGGGTACAACTCCATACAATTCCCACCACCAGAACTCTGTATCCCATCCCTTCCCCTGACAGCTTTCCTATTCTTTAACCCTCTGGGAGTACGGACCCAGGGTCATTATGGAATGCAGAAGGTGGAAGGTCTGGCTTTTGTAATTGCTTCTCTGCTGAACATGGGAGTTGACAGGTTGATCCTTACTCCCAGCCTGCCTCTCTCTTTCCCTAGTGGGGCAAGGCTAGGTAGAGGTGGGGCTTCAGGACACATTGGTGGGGTTGTCTGCCTAGGGAAGTCTGGTTGGCATCATGGTAGCATCTGGAACCTGGTGGCTGAAAGAAGAGTTAACATATAAAGCCAAACAAAGTATTGACTAATCATGGACCTAAAGGCTGGAATAGTGCAGATGAAGATTTGGGGGGTCTTCTATTTTGTAGATAGCTAGTAGGCTAACTTTAGTTATATTCCAAAGGGCCTATGACTACACTAGTTTTTTTTTTCTTCCTGAGCCTGACATCTGATATGCAGGTGGACCCAATTTATTGTCTGAGGAATTCATGTCATGGCTGGAAAAGGACCTAGAAGCTGTATCAGGGAAGAGAGTAGCTCCCAAATATGGGAAAGATGTATAAATATTGTTGACTATAAACCCCATCAATTTAATCTGGGACTCATATTCAGCATAGGAGCCTATGTAACCTCTGCATCCCTGAAGGACTTCTTTCTTTTGTACCAGGATTTAACCTGTTCTCCAAGGACCACTGTTATCTCTAGTTCATGCACTTAATGAATCTCCTGATGGAGCTAGGTCCTCCTCCTCCTCCTCCTCCTCCTCCTCCTTCTTCTTCTTTTTCTTCTTCTTTTCTCTCTCTCTCTCTCTCTCTCTCTCTCTCTCTCTCTTTCTCTCTCTCTCTCTCCTTACTTGCACATCCCAGTAAGGCTTGACTCCAGTGCTTTTATATAACTGCTCAGTCCTCAGGAATAAGGTAGATTTTCATGGTCTCTAGGGTGGCTTTTGTCCACATGTGTTTAAGTAAAGTCTCAACTTATTATAAACATCCAAAGATCATTTATTCCTAAAATGAATGTTTAACTTGTAAATCGTAAGTTAGCCTTATACATCCAATACCTTTTTAAATGTTAATTTCATAAATTACTTATTTGTTTCTGCCTTTGTTTTTGCCACCGGGTTTATTTCTGGGGCTTGGTACCTTGCACAAAGACTCTACTGCCACATGAGGCATTTATTTTTCTTTTCTGGTATTGGGGGCCTTGCAAGGACCCATGCAATAATAAGGGTTTGAACCCTTTGCTCCCCATCTGCAGGGGAGTCTTTTTACAAGTGATGAAATAGGTCTGCAAGTGTCTTTCTCTCTCCCTTTCATTTTTCCTCTTCTCTCAGATTCTCTCTGTCCTAGCCACTAAAATGGGGAAAAAATGGCTGCTAGGATAGGTGAATTTGTAGTGCCTGAAGGCAAAAAAAAGATAGAGAGGGGAAATGAAAGAAATAGAGATAAAGAAAGAAAAGAAACATCTGCAGCACTGCTCCACTGCTCATGATCACACACACACACACACACACACACACACACACACACACACACACATGGGGACTGGGAATTAGAACTCAGGTTCTCACTAATGGTGACATGTACAATCTATCAGGTAAGCCACCACTGGCCCCACGATTCAAATATTTTAAATTGTGTCTATAAATTTTATTGTTTTAGATTCTTTTATAATTTTTTTCTGTGTTAAATATTTTATTTATCAATGAGAGGGATAGAAGGAAAGTGAGAGAGATATCCTCTAGTATATGTGCTGCCACGGATCAAAGTTAGAACCTCACACTTGAGAGTCCTGTGCTTTATTCACTGTGCCACCTCCTGGACACACTGTTGTTTTATATAAATCATATGTTCTCTTTCTTTGTTTAATATCTTAAGTTATGTTTTTAAAATATCTGTTTACTTACTGGATAGAGAGAGAGGAATTGAGAGGCGAAGGGAGGGGAGAGGAGAGAGAAAGAAGGACACCTGCAGATCTGCTTCACATCTCGTGAAACTTTCCCCCTGAAGATGGAGATCAGGGTCTTGAACTCTGGTCCTTGCACACTGTAATGTATGCTCTGGTTCATCACTGTCTGGCCCTTCTTACCTTTATTTTATTTATCAATTTTACCTTTTGTTACCCCTGTTGTTTTTTATTATTGTTGTAGTTATTACTGTTGTTGTTATTGATGTTTTCATTGTTGGATAGGACAGAGAGAAATGGAGAAAGGAGGGGAAGATAGAGCGGGGGAGAGAAAGATAGACACCTGCAGACCTGTTTCACCACCTGTGAAGTGACTTCAATGCAGGTGGGGAGCCAGGGGCTCGAACCGGGACCCTTATGCCAGTCCTTGCATTTTGCGCCATGTGTGTGTAACTCGCTGCACTACTGCCTGACTCCTCTTATTTTTATTTTTAATGAGAAATACAGAGAGAAAGAAAGAGAGAACAAAACCAGAGGATTGCTTAGCTTTGCCTTATGATGGTGCTGGGAGTTGAATCTAGACCCTCAGAGCCTCAGGCAAGAAACTCTTTCTACATAACCATTATGCTGTCTCCTTCAGCCAGCCCCCTTTTAAAGTTATTAAGATATTATATTAACAACAAAAACTGAGACATAAGTACTACAAATAATTGCGTGCTATATGTAACAGATGGTAAAATAAATATTATGAATACAACTATAATAACTGCTGTATAAAAACTATAGCTAAATAAAAGTACATTCTAACTACGTATACTTCAAGATTACATCTAAATATAAACTGTGAAGTCATACATACAGTATTGTATAATCTAATACTGTAAATGGGGACTGGAGAGAGAGCTCACTAGTTTGGGCATGAGACGTGTCATTTGCATGGCTCACATTTGAGCCTGAGTACCACATGGGAGGTGACAGCAGAGGTAACTCCAGAAACACAGAATCACTGTTATACTCTATTTGAGTGAAGAAGTGACCTAGGATGGTGTGACCACAGAAACACAACTCTGTAAAATAAATAATCAGATAACTAACAAAGTATAAATGCCCTAAGTAAATGCTCAAAAGAGAACTATGAATACCTATAGATAATTATTAACATAACCTGAATCATATAACTCCATTTAGTAAAATTAAAAATACAGCGATCTCCAGTTTTATTAAATATACTAATATTGTTTAAAATTTTTCAAAAACTTGCAACTTAAAATCCTACTTCCAATATTAATTTCTAAGCTGTTGGCTTTAGTGAAAACTGTAAGCCTCTGTATTGCCCTAAAGTAAAAGACACTGGGGTGAAGGGGAGAGTTCAGGTCCTGGAATATGATGGTAGAGGAGGACCTAGTGGGGGTTGGATTATTATGTGGAAAACTGGGAAATGTTACAATGTAACATTTATACATGTTACATTTATATGTAACATGTACTGTGTTTTATTGTCAACTATAAACCATTAATCCCCCATAAGAAAATTTAAAAAAATAATAATAAAGTAAGCCTGGGGCCAGGCAGTGGTACACTAAGTTGAGCACACACAATACCATGTAGAAAGTTCAAGCCCCTGTTCCAGACCTACAAGGGGGACACTTCATAAGTGATGACGTAAGTCTACAGGTGTCTCTCTTTATTTTCTCCTCCCCTCTCAATTTCTGTATGTCCTATTAAAACTATAGAGAGAGAGGGGAAGAAAATGACCACTAGAGTGTGGATTCCTAGGGCAGGTGCTGAGTCCCAGCAACATTCCTGGTGGGAAAGAAAAGAAAAAGGAGGAAAAAGAAAGAAAGAAAGAAAGAAAGAAAGAGAGAAAGAAAGGGAGAAAGGCAGAAAGAAAGAAAGAAAGAGAGAGAGAGAGAGAGAGAGAGAGAGAAAGAAAGAAAGAAAGAAAGAAAGAAAGAAGAGAGAGGAAGATATAATAAAAAAAGAAAGCTATGTAAGGCAAATTTTCTTATTTTCAAGCATCAGATTTAAAGTATTTCACAAGTTTACATTTAAAATCTGCTACAATTCCACCCACCTATAACATAACTTTAAAATATAAATTTGAATTTTCTTCATTACATTGGTTTTTTTTTAAAAAATTATTTTTGTTGTTGCCAGCTGGTTTCACTGCTCTAGGCTGACATTTTTAAGACAGAATTAGAGAGGTTGAGAGAAAAGGAAAGAGACCACAACACTAGACTTCAGAACCTGGCTTGAACCTGGGTCTCACACAGGGCGTAGCACTGTGCTTTGCAAGTGAGCTACTTTGCCAGCCCTGTGACCTTGATTCTTGATTTTTTAAATATTTTCTTTTAACATTTTTTATATTTATTTATTTATTTTCCCTTCTATTGTCCTTGTTGTTTATCATCATTGTTATTGTTGCTGTCATTGTTGTTGGATGGGACAGACATAAATGGAGAGAGGAGGGGAAGACAGAGGGGGAGAGAAAGACACCTGCAGACCTGCTTCACAGTCTGTGAAGTGATTCCCCCGCAGATGGGGAGCCAGGGGCTCGAACCTGGATCCTTAGTCAGTCTTTGCGCTTAGCGCCACTTGAACTTTGATTCTTGTTTCTTAACCCCCCTGATACTGTATTAGCATCAGGAAGCGATTCTATTATTCTAGCAATTGTGAGCACTTGTCTAAGCAAATTGGGGTTTACTGTCACTCAAGTAGTTTGTTTTCCTCAGTGAAACACAATTTTTAATCATTGACCAGAGATTTGGGGTTGAACAATGTCTAAAGTGTCAATAGCTAAGAAAAGTCATCAAAGAAAGTCCCCCTAGACTTCCTTAGACTTTCTTCATGGCCACGCAGATTTCAAGTGCACACTTGAAAAGGTGAGAGGAAGAGATTGATCTATACTCAAGTAAATGTTTGGCTTTTATTCTTTGTCCTAACATTTTAGGACTGTGAAGACTTTCCTTTACCTCAATTTCTTTGTCAGAAAAGACATGATGTTTTTCTCCATCCATCAAGATGAAATGCCCTAGAAATCATACATTAATCATTCTTATTACTCATTCCACTTTTCCTCAAAGTTACTTTTCATACAAATGTAAATTTGTAGTTCTGTGATATCAGTTTCTACCTATTAAACTAAGGAGCTGTACTACTTGAAAATTTGAAATGGAGAGGAAAAAAAACATCATCATTATATGATGATAGAAGCATAAAATAAGATGGGAAATTTAATGGGGTCAGTTTTGTCTTTATGACTTAAGATTTGTGTTGCTTCATGTGAGTTAATTAACCTCTCTAAACCTCCATTTCCTCCCACGTCAGAGGACTAGCAGAGTGCTTTTATTTAACTAAAATGATTTTTTAGGTAATTGTAAATTTATTTGCTGCTGGAAGAAATATTATAGGAAGACAGGTGTACCCTTTTAACCAGTTCCTATAGTATTAATGTTGTGCAAGATTATACTACAAATATTACTAACAGGATATTGACACTGATACATTCAAGTTAGAAGATATTGGCCCTCAGAAGACCTTGCCAATATGTCCTAGAACCCCACCTATCCAGAGCCCTGCCCCATTAGGGGAAGATAGAAACATACTGGAGGTATGGTCCAACCTGCCAATGCCCATGTCCAGTGGAAAAACAATTATAGAAGCCAATATTCCACTTTCTGCACCCCGTAATGATCTTGGGTCCATACTTCCAGGGGGATAAAGAAAAGGGAAGTTTCCAATGGAGGGGATGGGAAACGGAACTCTGGTACTGGGAATCAGGTGGAATTGTACCCCTCTTATCCTATGGTTTGTTGATCACTATTAAATGTATAAAAAAGGAAAAAGAAAAAAAACATAGTGCCTTCAGTACAAGCATCCTCCCCACAGTCTTTCATGGTCTCTTCTCTATTTGTATAATTTGGGAATGGACTTCATTCACCTAGTATATTCATCCAGTTTGTTGCATTTAATGCTGGTTGGCTCTATGAACACAACACAACATAGTTTGTCTGGTCACTCATTCCTATAGGACATGTGGCTAGTTTCCAGATTAAGGCCTGTTATGAATAAAGTTTCTGTAAATATCCATGTACCCATAATTTTTTGATTAAAATAATAACTTCATTGAGATGTAACATTTTAGCCTTTTGGAACATTTTCATTGAGATATAATTTGAATACCATATAATTCAGCTCTTTAAAGTGTACAGTTCTGAGGGTTTTTTTTTTTTAGCATATTCAGAGTTGTCTAACACCAAAACTAAATTTAGAATACTTTCACTATTTAAAAATTAAAAAAACGTTTTCATTTCTCTGCGATAAATGCTTAAGAATGCAATTGCTGGATTTTTTTTCCCCCTTGAGTGTTATTGCTGGGGTTTGGTGCCAGCATGATGGCTCCACTGTTCCCAGTGGCCATGTTTCCTCCTTTTTCTTTCTTTTACTGTTTTTATAGATATGAAAAAACAGAGAGAGAGAGAGATAGACACCTGCAATGTAGATCTGCTGTTTATAAAACTTCCCCCCTTCAGGTGGGGACATGGGACTTGAACTCAGGTCCTTGTGCATGGCAATTATGTGCTTTATCAGATGAGTCCCACCTAGTCCGTACAGGATTATATCTAACTTGTTTGTTTCTTTAAAAAAATAAATCAGTACATATATAGCAAGGACTTTTGAAGATCAAATGAGATACTAGGTATAAAGAATCTGTGGCAAAACATTAAATAAAACATCTCTATCATTACAGATGTTTGACATAGACCATAGTGTAGATGTATGTCTGGGCAGATAATCTATTAAGACTGAGAGTCGAATGGGACAGCACGCCAAGCTCATATCCCATTTTTCTCCAGGTAAACCAGATGACTGCTTCATCTCCAATGGCAGATGGAAGGAAAAAGATAGAATCAATTGATTGTCATGTAAGGCCATGCTGAAAACCCTAAAGGGCAGTTCGGGGCATGATGCCTAAGCCCAGGGGAGACTGTGGAGAGAATTCATCTTCTCTTTCCCCAATGCACACGAAACTGGAGTAATTAGCCCTTACCTTGCATCAACATGCTTTGTCTCATACCTTGAAGCCAGAGACCATGTTCTACTGATGAATTATCTTCCTGATCCTCAAAGGACAATTATGATAAAAATGTGAACCCCACAAAGAGGAAAGAAGAACTGAAAAATCAAGGCAGAGGACAAAAGTTATAGATATAACACCAGAAACCTTTAATGATTCATATCAGTTTGCCTTGCATTTTCTGTTGTTTGGGAGGTAGGGAGATAGTATAATGGATATGTCAAAAGGATTTCAAGCTTGAGGCTCCAAAGTCTCAGGTTCATCCCACTCCACTATAATCCAGAGCTGAACAGTGCAGTTTACTTGATGATGATGGTGGTGATGATGATGATAATGATGGTAATGGTGATGATGATGATAATGGTGATGATGATGATTACTGCTACTGTTAGAGTCATTTCTGGGGCTCAGTCCTTACACAATGTATCCACTATTCCTAGCAGTCTTTTTCCCCCCTTTCTTTCTCTTTTGACACAGAGAAATTAACATGTGGGGTATCCATAAATTAGGGCAAAATATATACCTGAAAGCAAAAGTATACAGTAGTCTGCAGTGAGTCAGTATAAAGTTCCTAATGAAATAGTACCTAATTAGACTTAGATACCTTGGTCACCTACTTCCTATTACTGTTATCTCACTCACTCCAAAGCTAACCTTAGCAAAGTAAGGACGGCAAAAGCTGAATAAGGGCAAGAGACAGGCATACTTAATGATGACTCTTTAGTCACTATCAGGCCATCCCAGCAGCTGAGGCACTTTTCTGAGTCCTGATATTCCCGAACAGACATGATGGGCCTATACCTCAAATAAATCCCTCTCGCCTTGTTACTGGTCATCTCTATCAGGAACAACAAAATAGATCCCTTTGTGGGCCCCCCATAGGACTTTGCCCTCAACTTGGATCAACAACAGTAGAATGTTCAATCTCTCCGAATGGAGGATGGACAACATACACTATGCTACACCTGAGGAAGATGGGCCTGATATTGGGGCAGTTTGGAATGTTCCTACTCATGACCACAGAATGTGAGCTCAGACCTACAGAGATGTGATGGTCTCACAGGCTCCTAAGGTGAATATGGGCACCAGGACAAATCAATGGGGTCTACAGTCAACAATATCTATAGAGCTTTCCCATATTTGGGAGGTAAACACTTCCCTGATCCAGCTTTCAGGATATTTTTCCAGCCATGACATTATCTCCCCTGACAATAATAGGGTCTACCTGCATATAAAAGGTTAGGCTAAAAACTAGTGTAGTAATAAGTCCTTTGGAATATAACTAAAATAGGCCTACTAGCAATATTCAAAATGGAGATGCTGATGGTCATGGCATGATGTTGAAAGCGGTGAGGCAGAAGACTCAGAAGATCGAGAAGGAGATGATGGAGATGGCGGGGAGCTAGAAGATGCAGAAGAGGAAGAAGGAGATAATGGAGATGGCGGGGAGTGAGAAGATGCAAAAGAGAGAGAAAAAGATGATGGAGATGGCGGAGAGTGAGAAGATGCAGTTCTCCCTCTTCTGCATCTTCTCCATCCCCGCCATCTCCATCATCTCCTTCTCCCTCTTCTGCATCTTATGCCTCCCCACCATCTCCATCATCTCCTTTCCCTCTTCTGCATCTGCTGCCTCATCACCATCAGCATCATCTGCATCTCCCTTTTCTGTGTCCAGAAATGTGAACTTCAATATCAACCACTAGGCCTCATCCTATGTCCTTGTTGGTTCCTGCACACTGAGTCCTTTGCCTGCCTTTTCTTTCTCTAAGCTTCACCAGCTCTGTCCCTTCCAGTTTTGTCTCCTGCCTCACTGCCAGGTGACAAGAGACATTTCAATATGTTCTTAGCTCTATTTTTTTTTTTTTTTTTACCAGAGCACTACTGAGCTCTGCTTTGTGGTGGTGCTGGGGACTGAACCTGGAACTTTGTAACCTCAAGCATGAGAGTCTGTTTATATAGTCATTATGCTATCTACCCTTGTCTAATTCTATTTTTAAAAAAACTTTTAAAAATTATTTATTATTGGGTAGAGACAGTGAAATTGGGATGGCAAGGGGGAGATATAAAGGAAGGCCTAGTGGTTGATATTGAGGTTCAAAGGCAACAAAATGTGAAAATTGACCTCCAGGAGTAGTGGATTCATAGTGTGGGCACCGAGCCCCAGTGATAACCCTGGAGGCAAAAAAAAAAAAAAAAAAAAAAAGAGTGGGTAACCCTTCCAACACCCATGGTCACAGCTTCCTAAAGCAAACTTCTTACATGAAGAGGGGGGGAAAATCTTGAAGCCATCTTATGTCACCTATTCAGGAGGATAAAATTTGCCTCTGTAGTGTGTTTAAATAGAATTAAAAATATAAACCATTCAAGACAATATCTTATGTTTCAAATCACCTGCTATAGAAGGTGAAAGCATTTTCTGGCTTCCCACATCACCTCATAGTCACTTCTTGTCACTTCCGACCTGAGTAGAAGAAACTTTGTGGATGGTCTCATTTGGAGCACACCATCAGTCACTGTATCAAAAACCTTCTTATTCATTACAGCATCAAAGGCATCCAAATTTTTTTTGTCTCCTTCCTTCACATAACTCTGTGAAGGTTTCATGCCCAATTTGTAGACAATAAAACTAAGACTAAGAAAATATAGAAAAACTACCCTCAGAAAACTCTATGCCTCTCCTCTCCTTTCCTCTCCTCTCCTCCATCAAATGTGCATGAGTTGGCCTAGATTATTGTTCAACCCTTTGATGCTGAGAACAATATTTTGGGAGGTCATATCACATTCTTAAATGAAAGTGATATTGCAGAGTAAATAAGGAGCTGAAATCTTATCCCTCACTCCACGACCTTGTGAATTTATTAACCAAATGCATTTGTTAAGTGTTTTAGTTTTTCCATCTCCATTCTTCAACTGATTAATGGTGTTGCCCACCACATTATATGACTAAATTAGAAATATAGTTAGGGTAGGGGAGATAGCTTAGATTATCCACTTTCATGTATGACACTCCAGAATTATCAGATTCAATCCCCAAAACTACTTTGTTCTAGAACTGAGCAATGCTTCTTCCATCTCCATCTTCTCTCATAATAAATAATCTCAAATAGAAGAAATATAGTTATCCTCCTTCTAAACCTGCAAAAAAAAAAAACCCAAGGCTGTGTTTTCACTAAGGGTTTGAGTTTGCTGAGAAGACTTCAGTGGTCTTCTCACCCTTTGCCAGGCAACAGTGTGAATAAGTGTCCCATGGAATTAAGAAAGCAGCTAGGGAACTTCTCACCTGTTCTCTAGAAATGACAGCTAGATGACAACAGGGTCATTTGGTCAGCATCATCTCAATCTAGAGGGTTTTAGGAAGTCATCGACATCACCTGGGACCAAGGCAACCCCTTCATGAGAAAATTGAACTCCAGCTGTCACTCCCAGAAAGCAAAACACAGCAGTACAAGAGTTACTTTCTTGGCCTATTCAAATCTCCTGTCCCTCATTAATTCCTTTTAAAAATTTTTTTATTTATAAAAAGGAAACATTGACAAAACCATAGGATAAGAGGGGTACAGCTTCGCACAACTCTCACCAGCAGAACTCTTTATCCCATCCCCTCCCTTGATAGCTTTCCTATTCTCTAACCCTCTAGGAGTATGGACCCAAGGTCATTGTGGATGCAGAAGGTGGAAGGTCGGGCTTCTGTAATTGCTTCCTCACTGAACATAGGTGTTGACAAGTCAATCCATACTCCCAGGCTGCCTCTCTCTTTCCCTAGTGGGGAAGAGCTCTGGGAAGTGGAGCTCCAGGACACATGGGTGGGGTCCCTCATTAATTCTAGAAAGACATATACTTTTTCATATGTGGCTCTTAGTAATTACTTTTTGGGCTGAGGTCTGCTGAAAAGTCAAACTCCCTATCCAGGAACTAGTACAAATTAAAGACAATCACCTTGATGTAGGCCAGCCAACTAGCTTCTATGTGAAAACAACCCTGGATGGCTCCTCATAGGTGACCCGTTTGGTGAGCCTGCAGTTCCACATTTCTTAGGGCACAATGATTCCAAAGACCTCACCTCAGTCCACTCTTCTAAATGTGTTATATGTGTTTCTTTCTCTGTTAATTTTTGCACTGATAGTCAATCATCCCTGACTTAAGTCACTACTCTGTTCCTGTTGCCTGATGAGAGAAAGCTTCTGATCTCTTGTTTAGAGAACAGCAATGATAGGTCCTAACTAGGGCATGAGTGATTACTGTACAAACTATATGTGAATAAAAATGGTCAACCCTTCATTTTAGCTGGAAATATGTTTTTATTTAAAGTTATGATGTATGATATAGGCCAGGAGGTTTTTGATAAGTTTTATTAGTGATTTAATAATTGTTTCTCAGATTACAGAGGCATAGTTTCACATCATGTTTCTGTTCAGTCTCCTTCGCCCAAAGACAATTAACACAGTTCTCACAAAGTCTTCACAATAATTTGCATGCTTTCCTTTGCTTTTCCTTTTTACCTTTTTTTTTTTTATTTAAGAAAGGATTAATTAACAAAACCATAAGGTAGGAGGGGTACAACTCCACACAATTCCCACCACCCAATCTCCATAACCCACCCCCACCCCTGATAGCTTTCCCATTCTCTAGCCCTCTGGGAGCATGGACCCAGAGTCATTGAGGGTTGCAGAAGGTAGAAGGTCTGGCTTCTGTAATTGCTTCCACGCTGAACATGTGCGTTGACTGGTCAGTCCATACTCCCAGTCTGCCTCTCTCTTTCCCTAGTAGGGTGGGTCTCTGGGGAAGCTGAGCTCCAGGACACATTGGTGGGGTCTTCAATCCAGGGAAGCCTGGCCAGCATCCTGGTGGCATCTGGAACCTGGTGATTGAAAAGAGAGTTAACATACGAAGCCAAACAAATTGTTGGGCAATCATGGACCCAAAGCTTGGAATAGTGGAGAGGAAGTGTTAGGGGGGTACTCACTGCAAACTCTAGTGTAATTCTGCTTTCAGGTATATATTTTGCAGTAGTTTATGGATACGTGTGAACATAAGCTCTCTCTCACAGAAACTGGTGTATATCTAGGTTATGACTTTGTTAGAAAGTGAACCACCTCAGATGAAATTAGAGTGTACTATAAAAGGAAAGGTCTCACCCGAGTAATGAAGATGAAGGGTTGTCATTCCACACGTGAAGTCTCTGGACACAGTCTGAGGTGAAGCATGTTGAGGTGGCAATCATTGCGTTGGTTAGGTTGTGATCGACGGATGCAATATTATTTGGTATGGATTGGGAGAGGCATACGGGAAAGTGGGCCCTATCCAAGGGCTCCAGGATTGAGGGAAGTAGGGGCTCTATAGTGGAGATGTGAGGTTCCTGCTGTCTTAGGGTTCAAAAAGACAATCGATAGTTAATGTTATCATCACATTATTTGGTAATTGGGTTAATTTTGAAAAGTCCTTTTGTTATGGTTTGCTGTACAGTATCCAGTATCTTGTATATAGCTGTGCTATTGGATGCTTCTAATCTACTTGGTCTAGGCTTTTGAGAGAGCCCGCATATCAAATACACAGCCTATATATTAAAAAGATTCAGTTTGTGTTTTGAAAAACTTTGAGACCTACAATTGATTTTCCCCCTCTCATATTAATCAACTACTGATTTATATGTCTACATTTTGCTAAGAGTGTACATAAACACCATTCCGACCACCAAAAGACTGTGTGACCCATCCCTCCCACCCACTCCCACCCCCCACTGTCCCAGGAAGCTACATGTCTACCCCTCACCACAGGGTTTTTACTTTGGTGCCCTACTTACAATTTGATCAGGTCCTGCTTTTAGTTTCCCTTTCAGATATTCTTAGTCAACTTCTGTTGATGAGTGGGATCATCCCATACTCATCTTTATCTTTCTGACTTAGTTCACTTAACATAATTCCTTCTAGCTCTGTCCAAGATGGGTCAGAGAAGGTGGGTTCATTGTTCTTGATAGCTGCATAGTATTCCATTGTGTATATATAACACAGCTTTCTCAGCCACTCATCTGTTGTTGGGCACCTGGGTTGCTTCCAGGTTTTAGCTATTATGAATTGTGCTGCTATGAACATAGGAGTACACACCTCTTTTTGGTTGGGTGTTATGGAGTCCTTGGGGTATAACCCCAGGAGAGGAATTACTGGATCATATGGAAGGTCCATGTCTAGCCTTCTGAGAGTTTTCCAGACTGCTCTCCACAGAGGCTGTACCAATTTACATTCCCACCAGCAATGTAAAAGGGTTCCTCTGTCCCCACATCCTCTCCAGCATTTGTTGCTACTGTTCTTTTTGATGTATGCCATTCTTACAGGAGTGAGGTGGTATCTTAGTGTTGTCTTAATTTGCATTTCTCTGACAATCAGTGACCTACAGCAGTTTTTTCATATGTTTGTTAACCTTTTGGATCTCCTCTGTGGTGAATGTTTTGTTCATATCCTCTGCCCATTTTTGGATGGGGTCATTTGCTTTTTTGGTCCTAAGTTTGCTGAGCTCTTTATATATTTTGGTGATTAGTTTCTTGTCTGATGTATGGCATGTGAAGATCTTCTCCCATTCTGTGAGGGGACACTCTGTTTGTTTAATAGTTTCTTTGGATGTTCAGAAGCTTTTCAATTTGATGTAGTCCCATTGGTTTGTTTCTGCTTTGGTCTTCCTTGCAATTGGGTTTGATTCATCAAAGATGTCCTTGAGATGTAAGTGGGAAAGTGTTTTACCAATGTTTTCCTCTAAGTATTTGATTGTTTCTGGTCTGACATCTAGGTCTTTGATCCATTTGGAGTTGATTTTTGTTTCTGGTGAGATAAAGTGGTTCAATTTCATTCTTCTGCATGTTACAACCCAGTTTTCCCAGCACCATTTATTGAAGAGAGCCTCCTTTTTTCCATTTAATCCTTTGGGCCCCCTTATCAAAGATTAGATGCCCATAGGTGTTGGATTTTATTTCTGGGCTTTCAATTCTGTTCCACTGGTCTGTGTGCCTATTTTTGTTCCAGTACCATGCTGTTTTGATGATGATGGCTTTATAATATAGTTTAAGGTCTGAGAGTGTGATGCCTCCATTTCTGTTTCTTTTCCTCAAGATGGTTTTGGCAATTCTAGGTGTTTTCAGATTCCAGATAAATGATTGTAGTGTTTGTTCTATTCTCTTAAAGAAGCTTGGTGGAACTTTGATGGGTATTGCATTAAATTTGTATATGGCTCTGGGGAGAATATTCATTTTAATGATATTTATTCTTCCAATCCATGAGCATGGGATATCTTTCCATTTCTTGGTATCAGTTTCTATTTCCTTGAGTAGCGACTCATAGTTTTCAGCATACAAGTCTTTCACTTCCTTGGTCAACTTTATTCCTAGGTATTTGATTGATTTTGCTGAAACAGTAAATGGGAGTGATTTCTGGATTTCTTCTTCTTCAGATTTAGTGTTTGCATAAAGAAATGCCACTGATTTTTGTACATTGATTTTGTAACCTGATACCTTGCTATATTGCCTAATAACTTCTTGTAATTTTCTGCTGGATTCTTTAGGTCTTTCTACGTATACTATCATATCATCTGCAAATAGTGAGAGCTTGACTTCCTCCCTTCCAATCTGTATTCCTTTGATTTCTTTCTCTTGCCTGATTGCTATGGCAAGAACTTGCAATACTATGTTGAAGAGTAACGGTGACAGTGGACAGCCCTGTCTAGTCCCCGATCTGAGGGGGAATGCTTTCAACTTCTGTCCATTGAGTATGATATTGGCTGTAGGTTTGCTATATTTAGACTCCACTATCTTGAGGAATTCCCCATCTATTCCCATTTTTTGTAGAGTTTTGAGCATGAATGGGTGTTGGATTTTGTCAAAGGCTTTCTCTGCATCTATTGAGATAATCAGGTGGTTTTTGGCTTTGATTTTATTCATGTGGTAAATGACATTGATTGACTTATGGATGTTGAACCAACCCTGCATTCCTGGGATGAATCCCACTTGGTCATGATGAACAATCTTTTGATATGTTGCTGTATCTGGTTGGCCAAGATCTTGTTTAATATTTTGGCATCTATGTTCATCAGAGATATTGGTCTGTAGTTTTCCTTTTTTGTTCTGTCCCTATCAGCTTTTGGTATCAGGGTGATGTTGGCTTCATAGAAGGTGGAAGGGAGTATTCCTGTTTCTTCAGTCTTATGGAAAAGCTTAAGAAGTATGGGTACTAACTGTTTCCTGAAAGTTTTGTAGAATTCGTTTGTGAAGCCATCTGGTCCAGGACTTTTGTTGTTGGGAAGATTCTTAATAACTGTTTCAATTTCTTTGTCTGTGATTGGTGCATTTAGATTTTATAGTTCTTCTTGGTTCAGTTTTGGAAGGGCATATGTTTCTAGGAATTGTTCCATTTCTTACAGATTCTCTAGCTTGGTGGCATACAGTCCTTTATAGAAGTTTCGCAGGATTCTCTGGATTTCTGTGGTGTCAGTTGTGATATCTCCTCCATCGTTTACAATTCTATTAATTTAAGTCTTCTCTCTTTTTTGTTTGGTGAGTCTGGCTAGGGGTTTGTCAATTTTGTTTAATCTTTCAAAGAACCAAAATTTGGCTTCATTGATCTTTTGTATGGTTCTTTTATTTTCGATGTTGTTTATTTCTGCTCGAACTTTAGTGATTTCTGTCCTTCTGGTTGCTTTAGGGTTCCTTTGTTCCTCTTCCTCTAAGTCCTTGAGGTGTGCAGTAAGGTCGTTCATTTGAGCTTCTTCTTGGTGTTTAATATGTGATTGTATGGCTATAAGTTTCCCTCTCAGTACTGCTTTAGCTCTGTCCCAAATATTTTGATAGGTTGTGTCTTCTTTTTCATTAGTTTCCAGGAACATTTGAATTTCCTGTTTGAGTGAGTCTCTGACCCAGTGGTTCTTAAGGAGCATGTTGTTTAGTTTCCAAATTCTGTGTCTTTTAATAATTTTCTGTTTGTTGTTAAATGTTAGTTTTACTCCACTGTGGTCTGAGAAGATACTTGGGATGATTTCAATGCTCTTGAATTCATTGATGCTGTCTTTGTGGCCTAACATGTGGTCTATCCTTGAGTATGTGTTATGTGGATTTGAAAAGAAGGTGTATTCCAGTTTTTTGGGGTGAAGGCTCTGAAAATGTCCAAGAGGTCTAGTCTGTCAATCTCTTCATTTAATTCTCTTGTATCTTTATTGGTTCTCTGCTTTGTTGATCTTTCTAAGTGTGAGAGTGGGGTATTGAAGTTTCCCACTATTATTGTATTACTATTGATGTATTTTTGAAATTCTTTCAGTAGGTGCTTAATGTATTTAGATGGTCCCTCACTGGGTGCATAGATGTTAATAATTGTTAAGTCTTCTTGGATGATTGATCCTCTAATCATTATGTAATGTCTTTGCCTATATTTTATTACTTTATTTAATTTAAAATCTATCGTGTCTGAGATGAGAATGGCTGTTCCTGCCCTTTTTTGTGGACCGTTAGCCTGTATGATAGTTTTCCATCCTTTCACTTTAAGTCTGTGTTTATCTTGTTGTGACAGATGGGATTCTTGCAAACAGCATATGGTTGGGTTATGTTTTCTGATCCATCCCCCCACCCTGTGCCTTTTGATGGGTGAGTTTAAGCCATTGACATTTATTGATATTATGGATTTAATGTATTGTAGTGCCATTGTACAAAAAAAATTGTTTGCTCTGATATATTACAAGTATTATAGTGATGTTCTTGTTTATAAGATGTCTTTCAGAACCTCTATCAGGGCCGGCTTGGTGATGGTTGCCTCCTTTAACTGTTGTTTATCTAAGAAGGTTTTGATCCCTCCATCTAGTTTGAATGAAAGTCTAGCAGGATATGTTATCCTTGGTTGAAACCCTTTTTCATTCAGGGTTCGATAGATATCTTGCAACTCCCTTCTGGCTTTTAGAGTTTGAGTGGAGAAGTCTGCAGATAATCTTATGGGTTTTCCCTTGTATGTGACTTTTTGTTTCTCTCTTGCAGCCTTTAGGATCCTTTCTTTATCCTTACTTCTTCTCATTGTGACTATGATGTGTCTTGGTGTCTTCAGGTCTGGGTTGATTCTGTTTGGTACTCTCTGGGTCTCTTGAATCTTTATGTCCTTTCTGTTATTCAGGCCTGGGAAGTTTTATTCTATTATTTCCTCTAGAATGTTTGCTTCCCCTTCCTCTCTTTCTTCCTCTGGCATGCCAATTATACGAATGTTACTTCTTTTGAGATCATCCCATATGTCTCTGTTGCTGTTTTCAGTGTCTCTCAATTGCTTTTTAAGCTCTTTCACCTCTTTCTTTGTTTTCTCTAACTCATCCTCTGTCTGACTAATTCTGTTTTCTGCTTCTGTTAGTTTGATTTCTCTTGCCTCAGCTTCTTTCTTCATTACAGCTATTTCAGCTTTCAATTCTCTAATTGCCTCAAGATAATCAATATTTTCCTTGGGGGTCTCAACTGTTGTTTCCCTAGTACTGCCATTCCTTTCCTCCAATGTTGTTTTCATTTCTGTGATTAATAAGTTTATTATTGCTTGCATACTTTTCTTATCTATGGTTACTTCTGGCTGATTTGTAGTTTCTTCTGGGCTCTTGTCTTCATTCATTGGAGTAGCAGTTTTATTTGTTTTTGATCTACCCATTTTTTTGATTTATGTGTTTCCTTTATTTTAATGCTCTGTTGTTCCTCAGTTGTTGTGTCTTGAGTACAAGTAACACTGTACTAAATACCTTTATGACAATTGCACTCACCAACCTCAGGAATTACAGTAGCAACTGAAGCAAGTATTGAAGTAGTTTAATCGTTACCAGTTAGCCAAACAATTTCTCCAGTCTGTGACAAAATAGTAACCAAATCCCAGTGAAGAAAGAGAAAAGAATGAAAGGATAGCAAGAATAGACAGTTATGCAAATCTACTATCCACTGTATTCTAGGGGTAACAAGAGGGGAAAGGGAACTAGAGCAGAGATACACACATATAGAGTCCACTCTGAGTCAGATTTCTTCCCCAAAATAATTCACAAATTCAGAAAGGCATAGAAGAAGGAAGAAGTGTATGACAAGATTAAAAAAAGAGAGAGAGAGAGAGATGAGAGAGAGAAAAGGGAAAAGATAAGAAAAAGAGTTGTAATTAAAGAGCAGTGAAAGGAAATTCCCAAATGTGTATCAGTGAATTCAAAAAGCACACTGTGGTGTGGGGGCTGGGGGCTGTGATTTTGGAAGCTGTAGGATTAAGGAAGAAGGGATGACAAGAATGAGAAAAGGAAAAAAAAGAGAGAGAAAAAAAAGAAAAAGATAAGAAAAAGAACAGTCATAAAAGGGCAGTGAAAGGAAAGGGGTTTTTTTGTATTTATTTTTAATTATTTAATTAGCTATGCAGGGTGAGGTGGGGGGGTTGGCTACTTAGAAAGAAAAAAGGCCAGAGGTTTCAGAAGGGTATAGACTTAGAATTAATGATACTCCCTGGTGGGGCAGGAATTTGGTAAAGAAAAGGAGCTCCCTTCCCCTGCTAGGAGCTGGTCCCCAGGGTCTGGTTATGGGGGGGGGGGGGCGGGGTGGTAAGGAGGTATGCTTGAAAATTAAAAGGAAAAAAAGAAAAAAAATGTTTTTTCCCTTTTTTCCCTACTCTAATTCTTAACCCAAGTTAAGTTATAGTCACCTTGGTGTCACCACTAGGACCCCTTATTGGCTGGCCTGCTAAAGGCAGAAAATCCTACCGTTTCCAGGAGATGTGGTCAGAGCTCAGCCACTAGCAGCTTCTCAGTCCGCCATCTTCTGGGAAACCCCTACCTTTTTTTTTTTTTTACAAGTTATTTATATTACACATATAGGCAAAACCATCTGATAATTGTCTTCTACATAAATGCAGGTCATTTAGTAAAAGATATAAACTATATCAATAAGAGTCATTGAACATACACACATACACTGAAGGATAAAACTCCTAGGTTATACCTCCTGCCCCTCTTGCACACATTTTTAAAGTTATCTTTATTTACTTATTGTATAGAGCTAGCCAGGAATTCAGAGGGAAAGGGTGATAGAGAGGGAGAGAGACAGAGAGATGACTACAGCCCTGCTTCACCATTTGTGAAGCTTTCCCCCTGCAGGTGGGGACTGGGGGCTTGAACCAGTGTCCTTGCACACACATTTTTTTTAATGAGAGATAACACAATTGTTATGCTGAGAACTTTAATGTCTAATGCTACATGGTTTCAGTTTAACTGAGACACCACCATTAGCTAGAGTTGAATAGTGCTTCAATGCAAGGATGAAAAATGAAAAGAAATAGAAAACAAAAAAAGATCAAGGGATGAACTCAAAATTCCTTGTGTACATGATACCACAGAGTTGTCTCATAAGTCCAATTTTCTCTCTCTTTCCTTCTTTACTTCCTTCCTTTCTTCCTTCATTTCTTCCTTCCTTCATTTCTTCCTTCCTTCTTCCCTACCTTCCTTCCATCCTTCCTTTTGTATGTCTTTTTTTTAGTAATTTTTTTAAAACTTATATTTATTTATTTTCCCTTCTGTCACCCTTGCTCTTTATTGTTGCTGTAGTTATTATTGTTGTTGTTATTGATATCACTGTTGTTGGATAGGACAGAGAGAAATGGAGAGAGGAGGGAAAGACAGAAAGGGGGAAAGAAAGAGAGACATCTACAGATCTGCTTCACTGCCTGTGAAGCGACCCCCTGCAGGTGGGGATCTGGGGGCTCGAACCGGTATCATTACACCGGCCCTTTCCCTTCATGCTGCGTGCGCTTAACCCACTGGCTACCGCCTGACTCACTCCTTTTTTCTTATTTAGTGTGTGTGTGTTATGGTGTTCCACAAGAGGGACAGTAGAGATAACACAGCATAGTTCCATGACCCATAGTACTCCCCTGGTTCCTTCCATAGTGTTCTCTTAGGCAAGGATTAATTTTTTGAAGGGACTAATAAACTTAGTTCATGATAGTGGAGAAAAAAGCAAGACAGAGTTCATTTTTTTGCTACCTTTCTTATCATTCTCTTCTGAGCCACACAATGCAGATTTAATTGTCTTAGCTTGTGTGTTTAGCTCTATATATGGTTTCTTCTTGTATCAGATAAAGACTACAAGAATTACCTCCTACTCTGAAGCAAAAGTTTAATTGTTTTCTTATAATTTATATACTTATTAAATGATTTGGGATGAATTCTTAGTTTCTAAATAGGCTTTTATCATACCAATTATTGGGTTAAATATTCTTCTAAGGTTAATTTCAGGAAAAGTTCTAACAAAATTATATGCACTTTTAAAAAATTATATTAATTACAAAGAAACAGGTTTTTCTTAAAGAACACTGGCACTTAAAGTTTCCTAACTTTTAAAGCTCATCTTTGGCAAAAGAACATTTTTGTGACATACTGTACTTACAACTACAATAACATGTAGTAGATTAAACACATATAAATAACATGTAGTATATTAAACACAATAACTACAATAACAATACAACTACAATAACATGTAGTATATTAAACACATATAAACATACAATTATCGGAATGATGCAGATGATACCCATTAGACTTTAACAACCCCAGGGTTCCGAAAACTCCAGTGATGTTCTTGTTAAAGTGAAATGTCACACGTCAGCGAGAAAAGACACTGTACAACAAACTGTCAATCAGAAAATGCAAGTGTCACAGTCTGATGGAAGAGAGAGACTCATGGCAGTAAAATGAGGATATTAAACTGTATCAAAGAGAAGACTCAGACTTAATAATAAAGATTCCTTGCTACCCAGAACATGCCTCCACAAAGACCAGGGACATAATCCAATTAAACATTCCTTAAACTGATGCTATGAAAATCACTGACATGAATTAAAGTTGTTTAAAACAATGGCAAATATTACAAATGAAATAAATCAGTCAATCAGAAAATTACCTCTAATTCAGTTTGGTCTCTCCGTGAGTTGGCTTTATTGAGATACTTTTTCTTTTGTTTGCTTATTTTAGCAAACTGACTGGAGTATGCCCATGTATACATAATCTTCCAAATTTGCTTTGTGAGGATGACTGGAAACTAAAGAATGGAAAATGTATTTGTTGGTTAAAGACAGGTTAGCAGATTCTTACTGAGCATGTGCTGTCTGCCAGGAATAGTGTCAGTGTAAAGTAATTGAGTGGTCAACAAGATTGGGGGTATTGAGGAGTTTTCTGACCCCAGGTTTCCTGATATTTGCTATTTGAAATCCTACTGATTTTTACCTATGTCTCCATGCTTGTGAGAACATGCTTGTTGTTGTGTTACCAGGTACATTTCTTTGTTAAAAGTCACAAGGCCTGCTTACTGCAGGACTCAGGCAATTTGTTGTTGTTCTTGTTCTTGTTCTTGTCGCTTTTGTTACAAACTCATGTGCTCTGAGGAAGTTACTGAATAGGTAATGGATTAAGGGATAACCAGTCTACAAAACTGAAGATGACTACATGCCCTCATCTGTGAACTCTTATTATCAGCATTCCTCCTGGTGTCTAGGGGTTATACAAGGATGACCAGAGAATAGCCTCAGTATTTCTTATAGCATTATAGGAGTGTAGCTGATAGAATGATATTTCAAGAAGGGGGAGTGAAGAGCCTGGTGGCTGGAAATAGAGCTTCCAAGGATGTGGAGATGAGGAGAAGATCAGAAGTTCTCCACATTCTCCAGTGGCTTTCTTGTGCCTATGTGAACAATGTCTTTTTCCTCTAAGTAGATTTTGCTCTGCTTCATTCGTAGGAATCCCCTGATTCTTCCTGGAAACTACCCTAATGAACTGAATACTGTAAGACTCTCAGGTTGCTCCCAGGTAGTTGTAACACACCAGGACTCAACAACATTCTGGTGACCAACACAAAATCCTTTTATATGTCAGAAGCATTGCTTTCTCCCTGCTCTCAATAATGTGCTTTCCTGCCTTGTGGAAAGAAGGAGTTCGCACCTATGTTTCTGGGTAATTCACACAAGGTGCCATGGGCAACAGCACAGGAGCTTACCACCTGCCCCACCTGTCTCAACCTCCTCCTGATTCCCTTTTTTTTTTTTCTTCTTCTTCTCTCCTGCTCTGGGCCTCTCACTTGAAGTAAGATTCTCTTCCAGAGCATTCATTGAGAAAGCGGGTAAACTGTTAAGATGACTATAACAACAGTCTTCATTAGGTGCTGAAAGCGTACTCAACCACCCTTTCCTTCAATCATCAAGTGATTTCCTGTCATTTCCTTAGCCCTTGAGGCTTGGTCATTTTGTAAATTCTGTACCATTGAAGTTCAGAAAGGGAGAGAGGGCATCTAACACTCAGGCTTTCTCCCAGTTTCAGAAAGCATACATTAGCCTGTGTTTTTCATTCACAACATGTGCCTTATTCTCCTTACAGTAAGCTTTTCCTCCTAGTCAGAGGAGGATTTTGCCCATTTTCTATTTATGAATCTATTTATGACAACTTGGAGATGACATAGGAGACGTAGAATGAAGCAGTTTTTTCTTAAACAAACATTGAAAACACAGTTTTCTTAGGTCCTGAAGCCCCACCTCCCAAACATCTTTTTTTTGCATTGCATATATTAATTTATTAATTTTATGTCAAAAAGACCCACATTTTCTTTTTATGCAGGATAATTTCTAAGCAATAGCATTGCTTGTCATGTGATCTCTTACAGCTTCCTATTGAGTTTATTAAGTTTGTGTAGCTGTGGTTTTCACTTTCTTTTTTCTTTTCATCTCTAGAACTCAGACCTGGAATACAGGGTCTTGCTTTATGGCTGTCCTGGCTATGTACTCCAGGATGCTTTCTTTCTGCCCATTTTACCCTTCAGGGATGAAGTACCTTTGACTATGTTCATTGGTGTGTCTCAGGTAATTCTTGTGCCATTTATTACTCCACATCCCAGTAAGAACTACTTTTGCATTCTGATAGATGTTTGCTTAGGCTGTCACATTTAAAAGATGAGGTAACAGTGAAATGAAAAGAAGCTATTAGGAAAGGGAAAAAAATACCAAGAACTAAGATTTGGGTTCCGAACACCCACTGATGACCAAGAGCTCCTTTTTCAGAGACTTTCAATGCTTACAAGAAAGCCAGTCTGGGTACTAATAAAGGAGTACCTTTCAGGCCAGAGAGGAGACAATTAAGCCAATTCTTCACAGGGTCTCTGCATTCACTGAAGCAGTTTTTGAATATTTGAGTTAAGGAAAGATAAATAATCTACAGTGGAAAAATGCATGTGCTGACTTTAAGACTGCTTTGAATGTCAGCTACTTGGAAACACAAAGCTAAAAGAAGCCATGCAAATCTTTATTTTTAAGCCTCTCATAAAAAATGTAGCTGGGCTTGACGAAAGCTTGAAAGGTGCTTTTGTGAATTTTGTAATGTTTATGCATGTGCACTGCTGAATTTTTAGATATGTAAATTTTGTCTCCAGCAGATGGAGTTTATTTTGTTGTTGTTTGTTTGTTTGTTTTCTTTTTCTCCCCATGTCTTGACGGGGCACTAGTGCAGGTAGAATGGAAGATGATGAACCAAGATTTGGGGTAGAAATTGCTCGATCTTTAGAACACTTATGGGTAGCTACAAAGTTTGAAATTTATACCATTCGTTCTTCCAACAAACAAGTGTCCCTAAGTCTGCGGGGGTTTACTACCATGTTATAAGCAGTACAGTTCTATTAATGACATTCATTTTTCTATGTTCTAATTATTATTAAGCAGCATACTTGCTACCTTCATTACTGTTGGGTGACTGATTTAACTGTCATTACATTTTATGTGGCTGAATACATTTGAAGAGTGTAGCTAACAGCAAGAACAAGCTCGTACAGGGTTAAAAAAAAAAAAGGTTTCCTAAAGCATGATGGCACATATCAAAGGTTTATTCCTCATCAACTGTGATGCCCACTTCACCAATCCTAATTATTTGTCTTTGATCATCAGGAAGTATAAGTAAACTCATCCATAGCAGCCTGACATCACAAAGTATGATCTATTTCTTTCTTTTTTAATTAATTAGTTATTATTGAAAAAACACTTTAGGGATGGGATATAGCCCAGCAGGGTAAGCACGCATTTTATCAAGCAAGGACCCAGATTGAAGCTTCTGCTCCCCACCTGCGGGTGGCCCACTTCATGAGCTGGGAAGCAGGTCTGCCAGTGTTTGTCTTTCTCTCCCTCTATCTCCCCATCTTCTCTTAATTTCTCTCTGTCCTATCTAATAAAAAAAATAGAAAGAAAAGAAAAAGAAGAAGAAATATGGCTACTAGGAGAGGAGGATTCATAGTGGTGGAAATGAGCCCTACCAATAACATTGGTGGCAATAAAAGAGAGAGAGAGACAAGAGAGAGAGACAGAGAGAGAAACAGAGAGAAAGGAAGAAAGAAAGAATGAAAGAAAGGAAAAAAGAAAGAATGAAAGAAAGGAAAAAAGAAAGGAATAAAGGAAGGAAGGGAGAAAGAAAGAAATAAAAGAGGAGAGAGAGAAAGAAAGAAAGAAATTTTAGGAAGGAAGGAAGGAAGAAAAAGAAAGAAAGAAGGGGGAAATATTATAAGACTATTCTCACAAGGGTACAATATAATGACATGTTTTCAAAATAGATATCAACGTACTTCACCCACCACCAAAGTGCCGTCTCCTTCTCCATAATTGGACCCTAAATCCCCTTACGCCCCTCCTCCCCCTTCTTTGAATCTTTAAGATTGTTGAAATAAAAAATACAGTCTCTTTCAGAGTCCATCTTCAAACTCTTCGAATGAAACCACAATGTGCCTTTGATAATGTGAAAAACCTCACTCTGCGGGAGAAGGGACTACACTGAGCAGTGGATTTGTGGTGCAGGCACTGAGCCCCAGCAATTCTTCTTCTAGCATTTGCCCTTCTTCTGTAGCCAGTCAACAGCGTCAGGTTGAGCCTGATGTAAAGTTTCGAGACCTCCTTTGAATCTGGAGAGGTGGCAGTCATTGACTATGTGGGTCATAGTCTGTCTGTAGCCACAGGGGCAGTTCGGGTCGTCTCTGGCTCCCCAGCGACGGAACATAGCGGCGCACCGGCCATGGCCTGTTCCATAGCGATTGAGGAGGGCCCAGTCATAACGTGCTAGGTCAAAGCCCGGGTTGACGCTTGCAGGGGTCTGTGATGAGGTGTTTGTTCTTGACCTCAGCTGACTGTCAACTCTGTTTCCAAGAGACTGGAACAGAGAAGTTCAGTGTAGGCTTAGGGGACCAGATTGGGTGAGGAGACGTCAAGCGTTGGACAGGGTGGGCGAAGATATCCGCGTATATTGCCCCAGCAATAACACTGGAAGAAAAAGAAAAATCACTGATAACAGTTGGTCAGTTTTTGTGAGACTGGGCCACCTCTCTCCACCCCCCTCCCGCCCCACTGGCCTACTACTCTTACTCCTTCACTGTATATGCCTCCAGTTCTGACATGAGAGTAGGATGATTCTTGAGGTATGAGTCCGCCATACACATTTTCAGACTGTTAGTACCAGAGCTAAGTCCATTGTCTTGCAGCAATCCGTGCTGCTTGAGTTAACCAACACTGAGTGATGAACACCACACCTTGGTGTTGGTGATGCCATAGAGGAACGAGGACTTCACGAGAGACTAGAAACATGCAAAAGTGTAGGGTCCCCCTCTCAGATGTCCAGGTTTCCAAAGAACTTTAGAGAACTTGTCATCTCATCACCATTAAGTGAGGACACCACACATGCTCACAGTCTGTCTTCCCTCATCTCCAAACTTATGAAATCTTTATTTTCAGTTGTAGAGAAAGTCATTCTGGCAAATCACTTTTCGTTCTTTGTTTACTGTGGAGATCAGGAAACAAAAAAAAAAAAGAATCTTAAATGAAAGAGAATGAGCTTTTTATAATTCAAATTGCCCCCCAACCTTTTTTTTAATTTCTTTAAAAATCAATTCTATCTTGAGTTTAAAATTTTTTTTTGTCATGAATCTCTAAAACTAAATCCAGACTTGCTCACTTTTAAATTTGTATTTCTTTCTGAAGTATTTGCATTTGAACAACAAGCCAGAAATGCCTTTGCTGCAAAATTGTAAACAAAAAGTACAAGGGAACATGGGGGAAGTATATTAATTTTTAAATATTTTATATCATTGCACCTCAGGTTATAATTGTGTAGCTGGAGAGACAACAAATATTTGAAGAATGTTTAGTCCAAGTGCAGTGTTGCCTACCCCAACACAAAGGCTCTCAGTGTGTACAGGGCTCCGCTGCTTTTCATGTCTATTTCCCAGGGCAGGAGAGATGGTAGTTAGCAGAAAAATCAGCCCTCATGGAGCAAGCCAACATTGCTCCCAGAGAGAAGTCAAAATTAAACAAGTCTTTTCCCCTCCCCAGTGTGTGTAATATTCATTTAAATATTTACTTAGAGCAAATGCATTTTAATGAATTTTCAGTTAAAGTTAAATGAACTCATTAAGCTACATTTAAGAGATCAGAAATGTATAATTAATGCTAGGAGGAACTTGTTAATGTCTTAGTCAGACTGACTTGAACCCAGGGAAATATGGTTCCTGTGAGAATAGACTTCTTTTGTTTGGCTCACACAGTCCTTTACAGAGTAGAAGACATTTTCCATGGCTATGATTGAGCTGAGCAAACCTGGAGTGATCATCCTCACTCATCAAATGAGAAAGATAGGACTTGGATAAGTTGAGTGACTGTGGGGATACTCAGAAAATTACATAAAGCAGAAGTGGCACAAGGCTAGCTCTGCAGGTCCCAAATGGGAAATGCCCAGGGGAATGTTCAATCTCCAAACTCTTCCAAATTGATCTTTATTTTGGCGTCTCTTCTCTGAGTCAGAAAGTGACTGTTCCCCAGAGTTTTTAGCTTCTGGCTCAAATGGGATTTAGCTATTGGGAGGCAAGAACTAGACTCTGAAGAGCAGGTGGAGAGAGATTTCAAGGGAGATTATCTCTTCTCTGATGGGATGACTAAGAAAATGTACTGACTCTCCAGGATGCTAGCCCCTCCCTCCTCAGCTCCAATAGAACCCACCACAGGGGTTGACCAGCTGTGAAAATGTAGCAATGTACATAACAGAGAGATGCCCAAGGAAGTCCATTGGAAACCTGACAACCAGTGTTTATTGGGAGTTGTTTAGTTAGGCAGCACATACATAGCAGGTGCTCAAAGCAGGCATTCAGCATAAACCCTATCATTTGCAATAATAGTCTGGGGACAGTGAACCCTTTTAAGTTAACTACTGACTGGGAACTACTGACATTGAGAAGCAAGTTTATAGACAGTAGTCAAGGGCATATGAATTTAAATCACTCTGATACACGTTGTGTGTGCAACAAAATGCGGCAGATAACATTTAGGTCATAGCCAATTTTGGAACCCATATAATGTGCAAGGTATCGAAAAGAAAAACCTTGCTGGGCAATTATAAGTATGTGAGAATAATATAACTGAGAGGCATTTGCGGTGAAGTGCTCGACAACCACTTTCAAGCAATTGTAAACGCATTAATTGATGATGAAGTGTACACAGTTCCCTGTGCTGCTGAGAGCCGAGGAAGCCAAATCCAATTCTGAAAACCCTTTAGAGAAGAAAAATATTGTTGGAGATGCAAGGACCTGTGGAAACTCAGTGAATTTAAAAATAAATACATTTTGATAATTTGAGCTTAAATGAGTTACGAAGAGAGATGGCTGTGTGATGCCATTGCCAGCTGAATAATTCGAAGAGGAAAACAACTGTTGATTTAGTTTCGAGAACACACATTCAAATTAGTATTTACTTCCCAATGGATGGACTTGCATTCTAGTCAAAGTTTTTAGGTGAGGCTACGGGGAAAAACCATTGAATAATCTCATTAGGTCATAAAATACATAATGTATGACTTCTAAATTAGCTATGATTTTTATTCCAATATTTCTAACAGAAAAGTTACCAAGACTTCTTTTGCATAAGCCTAGGGTTCATTTATATTTTTATATACATATTATAGGGGGCTAGGTGGTAGGATATTGGGTTAAGTGCACAGAGTACAAAGTGCAAGGACCTGTGCATGGATCCAGGTTCGAGCCCCCCAGTTCCCCACCTGCAGGAGGGCCATTTCATAAGCAATGAAGCACATCTGCAGGTGTCTATCTTTCTCTTTCCCTCTTTGTCTTCTGCTCCTTTCTCAATTTCTTTCTGTCCTATCTAATAAAATGGAAAAAAATGGTCACCAGGAGCAGTGGATTCATAGTGCCAGCACCAAGCCCCGACAATAACCCTGGAGGTTATATATATATATATATATATATATATATATATATATATATATATATATATATGATATATTACTGAGTCTTTGAATTCATTTTATTATCCTACAGAAAATAAATATAGGGACTTGTTGTAATTTGTCAAACCGCTTACCCCCTGTTAGAAATAACACAACAAAATATTCTTCATTTTCTAAGACATTAACCAAGGCTATCCTTATGAAGTATTCATGGATTACCCAGTGGATTGGCAGCCAGTAAGGGAGAGAGAAGAGGAGGGATTTTTACCTTCCTTGTCATAAACATTGGCAGTTTGTTTGTACCCATTGTGCTTCGAATTAGAGTGTTCTTTAAGGAAGAGTCAGAGGGCCAATTAGTTTTATTTTTAGGTCTAGTTGATTGTTCAGGCAGTGCACAAAGTAGAGCACAAGGCAGAACAAAAATCATCAGCTCAACAAGAGCCAATTTAATTCATTCACTCTTAGTGCCGCCTCCAATCACAGAACGACCTGTGTAGATATGGGACTGGGTTGCTGGTGTGAGTCACGTATGTATGGGACAATGCTTCACCAAATATTTCCTTTTGATGGTGTCACTGATTTCTGAATTTGTCCTTTTCTTATTTTCACTGATGCCTATTGAATTTCACTGTTGGGTAGAATTCAGTATTATATATTAATACCACCTAAATAAGAGATAAGTTTTTTTTAATATATGCTTGTTACAGACACAGTATGCTTGAGTTATTGACAGACATGAATTTGAATGTTTAGAAGGGCATGGGTGAATTACATATCTGTACGTACCCCTCTTCTCTCTGCACCTCAGTGTGGAAGCCCCAGTTTGTCCCTTGTCCAGAGTCTACCAGATGATCATTAAAAAGGATCCCAAGTTGAAAACTAACATCCACCCCTGTAACACATGCCCAGAAACTCCCTAGAAGTTTCCTATGGAAAGTCAAGGTTACAGCAACCAGAGGCTCTAATCACCCAATTTGTAACATTTGGAAAAATACCCAGGTGTTGCATTTAATTCATTTTCTCTTCAGGAAAAAGCACTAGGCATTCAGCCTGCTTTCTCCACCTTCTAATAGGATCTCAGTAGAATGTCAGGAGCAGGGAATTCAGTAATTGAATGAGAGAATGATGCTCACTGCACACTGGAATCACCTAGGGATAATTTAGTTGCACTTCTTTGATGCCCAGGTTCCACTTAAAGTGGTTCTGGTACAGGGAGTCTGGACTACACCCAACAGAAGTAGCTATAAAAGCTCTCCAGTGATACGAATGTGTACGCAGGCCTGACAGCTGCTTGGAAAAGAGAAAGTCATGTGTGTTGGACAACTGTATCTAGATGATTGCCTTGATTTCTCACAGAGGATCTTCGTGATAGTGCCAGTGAGCTTTTTTTTTTTTTCCACACCAACTGAAGAAGAGATGTAACCAGAACTTTCTTTTCAGAAGGAAAGGTCTGATCTTTCAGGACAGTGTGAATAAGATAGCTAAATTTCTGAATGTCTACATTCCTGATAAAAAGTGACTGGATTTTCCTCGAGAGAGAGAATGCTGCAGTTATGGGCAGTGACTGAACTGGATTTGAGGTTTCCTAACAGACATGGTTCTGTTGAAGCATATAGACAATGGCTTGTGAATTCTTCCATGCCAACCTAACACTCTGAAGATGATAGGATATCAAATGGGTGACCGTCATGTCTGCCAGGCAGCTAGGTATCTGGCTCTTCTACAGTTGCTTTGGCCCTGAGCTGATATACAGGGGAAACTGTCTGTCTTGAGTGGACTCTATGGACATAGAACTGAAAACCCCAGGAGTAGCAGTAGAATGAACTGAGGATTGAAACATCCTTGATTCTTCAGGGTCATAGGCATCTCTGTGTTCCTGAAAATTATATCAATAGTTGGGGAAATTCTCTATCAAAGTTGCCTAGTTGCTTTTTCTGCCATCCCTGACTATAGAGGGGTCTTAGCCAGAATGATTCACACTTATAAAAGGGATGGGTCATCTGGTTCTTGGTTTTTACCTGCCCTCTAATGGAGTTGAACAAGTAGATGTTATCAAATTCTCTCTCTCTCTCTCTTTTGTTTCCAAGGTTATCACTGGGGCTCTGTGCCTGCACTAAAAAACCACTACTCCTCAAGACTACTTTTTCCCTTTGGTTGAACTTGTTGTTTACTGCTGTTGCTATTGCTATCATTGTTGTTGGATAGTACAGAGAAAAATGGAGAGAAGAGGGGAGACAGAGAGGGAGAGAGAAAGACAGACACCTACAGAGCTGCTTCACCACCTGTAAATCAACTCCTTTGCAGGTGGAGAGCTAGGGGCTCGAACCTGGATCCTTATACCATTCCTTGTTTTGAGCCATGTATGCTTAACCTGCTGCACTACCACCCAGCTCCCTATCAAGTTCTCTTATAGCGGGTGAGGAAGAGCAACTGCTCCTCAGAGCAGCTGAGCAACAAGAATATGGTATCTGTTGGCATGGTATAAAAACATGAAGGTAATGGTGATGGTGAGGGTGACAGTGTGGGTTTTTTGAGAGTTTTCAAAATGGTGCCAATGGTGATCTTTCCATTGGAGGAGGTCATGTAAGTCATTGCAGTCTCTCAGTTATTTTTTTCATTTTTGGCATTGTGAGATAAAAGGAAGAGGCCACACTGAGAAAAATGTTCAGAAACCAGCTAAAACAATTATTTATTTTATTGATTTACTTATTTTTAAATTTATTTATTGGTGGAGTAATGGCTTAAAGTCCACAGTAAAATACAATAGTTACTACATGCATAACATTTCCTAGTTTTCCACAAAACAATTCAATTCCCACTAGGTCCTCTTCTGCTATCATATTCCAGGACTTAAACACTCCCCCCCACACACACCCACCCTTGAGTCTTTTACTTTGGAACAATACACCAACTCCAGTCCAAGTTCTCTTTAGTGTTTTCCTTTCTGATCTTATTTTTCAACTTCTGTCTATGAGTGAGATCATCCCATATTCATCCTTTTTTTTCTGACTTATTACACATAACATGATTTTTTAAAGAATCAAACACACTCATCCAAAAAAAACCCTATGTATATCTGTGTATTCCTATGTTCATAGCAGCACAATTTGTAATAGCCAAAACCTGGAAGCAACCCAGGTTTCCAACAATAAATGAGTAGCTGAGTAAGATGTGGTATATATACCCAATGGAATACTACTCAGCTATTAAAAATGTGAATTCACCTTCTTCAGTCTCTCAGTTCTTGTTGGGATTTGGAAGCAGACATTTGTCAGTTCACATAAAAGTAGGGAAATGAAGAGAATGGAAAACATGTACTGCATAGATATGTGTCTTAGTTTGGCTAAAACTGAGTTATTCCCCTCAAATATTCTCATATTGCTCATAGATAACTTGTAGCTATTTCACAGAGAAAAACAGTTTCAGTTTTTACATGCTAAGTTACAAAAGAGTAAATCTGCATGTTTAAATAACATGACAATGATAGTCTTAAATGATAATTTACAAGGAAATATTGAAAATCATTATTGTTCACTAGTAATTTGAATCTGAGTTCTTTTCTATCTATATGCAAATGTTGAATTCCTGAGTCTACCTTTTTACTATATTGTAATATTGTCTATTTCATAACATTAAAATTAATGAAGCTCCCTTGTGATAGTGAAACCTTTGATAGCAGATTTGAAAGACCCACACCTGAATGTAAATGTTGCTATAATGGTTTCTTTTTTTGTTGACAGCCAGCTTCTTTGAATTTTGATATTTAAGAATGACAAATGATTTTATTATGCCAGTGAGTTATTGATATGTTTCCTGTCAATATACTGATGTATTGGCTCTCTGAAAAAAGTCAGACTTGTATCTGAAAAATGAATATCAATTCCTTGTAAGTAAAATAAAAAAGTGGCATCTACAACTTTGTCTCTTATTTCCTGCAACTTATTCTCTGTGAAAGGGCTTTCGATTTCAGTTTTCTCTTTGCTCCTTTTTATTTCCTGGATTTTATTCAGTTGTATATGTTTTAATTAATAATGGAAATCTTCTTTGGGAAGATCTATATTTAAAACTGGCCTAATTATGTGTTTGTATTTGACTACTGCTTAATGAGAAATGATAAAACAACTTGCTGGGAGATCAGAAACCAGATATTAACTACAAATGGGGAGGGGGGAGGGTTCTTACTCTGATTTTAACCTCTGTGATTCAGACCGAAGCCAAAGTGAACACAGCATGCATACAGAGCTCAGGGGGTTGAAATGAGGCAGAGATAGCAAGGTTGTCAGCTTTTGCTTTGATTACTCAGGTGCATTCCGATTGATCAAAAGAACTGGGGAAAACTGAACCTTTGTATGTCTTCAGGGTTTGGGAAGATGCAGTCACTGCCATCAAAATCATCATCATCATCATCATCATCATCATCATCATAATTTTATAGTCACCAGTTTGTCACTGGGGCTCAGTGCTTACATGGTGAATCCATTACTCCTGGTGGCCATCTTTTCTCTCTCTCTCTCTCTGTCTCCTCTTTCTTTCTTTCTTTCTTTTTTATTTGGCATGCCAGAGAGAAATTGAAACAGAAAGGGATGTAGAAAGAGAGATAGTGAGACAGAGACACTTGCACTACTGCTTTACCATGTGTGGATCTTGCCTCATGCAGGTGAAGATTGAGTGTTTCAACAAAAAGGTTTTATTCACTCTCCAACTTCAGACCCTGTTTGCTCTTAAGTGTGTTCTATCTGTTTTATCTGTTGTTGTTATTTATGCCATTCTCTTGAATTTCCTCTTCTTCTAGCCCATCCCTCATTAACTTGATTTCTTCCTACAGGATTGAAAACTAAAGATGAATCTTATCAGCCTTAACAACATCAAGGCTCCCTGTTTAATGACTTGCCCAAATAATCTTTGTTTGTATTTGCAGTATATTCATGACTATTCTCCTTTTAATTCAGTGTATTCAACACAAGAACATTACCTCATAGTAATAGTTTAAAAAAAGGGGGCACAAACAAAGTAAATACTTTTTGTTTATGATTATCAACAAGGACTCAAAGATTTCTACAGGAAGCTCCCAAGAAACTTTTGAACTTTTTTTATTATGTTTATTTACATATTGGACAGAGATAGCCAGAAATTGAGAGGGAAGGGGGTGACAGAGAAGCAGAGAGACAACTTCAACACTGCTTCACCACCTGCAAAAATATTTCCCCTGCAGGTGGGGACTTGGGGTTCAAACTGTGGTCCTTGAGCATTGTAACATGTGTGATCAACCAGGTGTGCCACTACCTGGCCCCTCCTAAGAAGCTTTTGTAATGGAATAATGAGACAGATTAGCATTCTATTGAAGTGTTCCTCATTATCATTAATTTTGAATTTCCACTTATTGTCTGTAGCATTTAATAATGTTCTAGAAATCATAAGTGTATACACCTGCAAAAAATAGAACTTTTAAAAAATATATTTTGTTTTAATTTAATGAGAGAGACACAGAGATAGAGATACCAAAGCACTATTCAGCTGTGACTTATAATGGTGTGAGGAGTTGAACCCGGGTGTTGAAGCCTCAGATATGAGAGACTTTTTGCATAACCATTATATTATCTCCCTACCCCAGAAGCTTTGTTAAATGGCATTATTAGTCAACACACACACACACCTCCAATTTCCACATACATATATATTTTTAAGATTTTTGTCTATTTATTAATGAGAAAGATAGAAGGAAAGAGAGAAAGAACCAGTTATCACTGGTACATGTGCTGCCAGGGACCTCCTGCTTAAGAATCCAACACTTGATCCATCGTGCCACCTCCTGGACCACTGTATATACTTCTTATATCCTCTTACTCCTTCTACTTTTGCTTTGCCTATTAATAGTAAAAAAAAAAAAAAATTTAACTAGTAGGGCCTCACATGTTACTACAGGGGAAAAAGTGTTTAATGATGTTGTCTCAGAGTTTTATGAGTCCTAGTGATTCAGTAAACCACTTGGTTCAGTAAACCACTTGGTTCAGTAAACCACTTGAAACATGGCAAAACATGTTTCCCACAAGAGAGTGCTTTCTCTGGCCTTGTCAGTATATTCAAAAATACACCAACTTTCCCTTTAGAACTGTGAACTCAAAGATACAGAGCTGCCTGGCATGACCCTGGATGAGGGGAAAGGTAACCTGAGATTCTAAACTGAGTTGAAAAAATAATGGTTAGTGCCCGGCTTGCAGAAACTGTTTTAAATGGAACAATTAATCTACTTAGAATGAGTGTGTCATTCAAGTTGGACATGCTAAGATCGACCCAGTCTGGAAAAGAGAAATTTCCCATGAGTGATCATCCCACTTCCGTTTATCTTGTCCATCTCCAAAACTCTCTCCCTTTACACTGTCTGAACTGGAAGACGCTTTGAAGAGGGTTAAACCGGGAACAGCTGCTGGCTATGATAACATCACCCCAGAACTCATTCTTAACCTGGGTCCCGCGGCAAAGAAGTGGCTCACTTCATTCCTGTCCCACATCTTGGAATCTGAGTCTATGCCCAAAGTTTGGCGTCATGCAAAGATTATAGCGGTTTTGAAACCAAAGAAAGACCCAACACTGGCCGCCAGCTATAGACCAATTTCTCTCCTCTCCGTGTGTTACAAACTCCTTGAGAGGCTGCTTCTGTCACGTATTTCTCATCTTACAGAGAAATTCCTATCACCTGCCCAAGATGGTTTCCGCCCAGGAAGATCTACCTGTGAACAAGCCCTGGCCCTCTCAACTTACATTGAAAATGGATTCCAGAAGAATTTAAAGACGGGTGTTGTGCTGTCTTTGTTGATCTCACAGCAGCCTATGACACGGTCTGGCACCGTGGTCTCCTAGTCAAGATCTCAAGATGCCTGCCTCCATGGGTGGCCAACACTATATCGTTTCTTCTCCAAAACAGAAGATTCCGGGTGCATCTGGGTGACAAGTCTAGCAGATGGAGACTTGTCTCAAGTGGCCTCCCCCAGGGCTCTGTTCTGGCTCCTACGCTATTTAATATTTACATCAATGACCTCCCAGAAACTTCTTCAAGGAAGTTCATCTACGCCGATGACATCTGCTGTGCAACTCAGGCATCCAAGTTCGACATCCTCAAGGAAACAATCACGAAAGACATGTCTCTGATATCTGATTACTGTAAAAAATGGCGACTAATCCCTAGCACTGCAAAAACGGTATCATCTGTTTTCCATCTACACCATGCCTCGGCCTCGCTTGAGCTTAATGTGCAGCTTGGCAATACGAGAATCCGGCATGAAGCCCAGCCAGTCTATCTTGGCGTTACTCTCGATCGATCGCACTCTGTCATTTCATGAACATCTCATAAAAACTGCAGCAAAGGTGGGCGTGAGGAATAACATCATTGCAAGACTGGCCAGCTCCTCATGGGGTGCGAGCGCTTCCACACTACGATCATCATCTCTGGCATTATGCTATTCCACTGCAGAATACTGTGCCCCAGTATGGTTCCGTAGCCCCCATGTCCACTTGGTCGATTCCAAATTATATTCCTCCATGAGGATAATTTCTGGAACCATCCGTTCCACCCCGGTTCCATGGCTGCCAGTTCTTAGCAACATCGCCCCGCCAGATATTCGTCGGGATGCGGCATCATCTAAGTTCATTTCCCACGTCTACGCTCCACCTGACCTGCCAATATACGCGGATATCTTCGCCCACCCTGTCCAACGCTTGATGTCTCGTCACACAATCTGGTCCCCTACGCCTACACGGAACTTCTCTGTTCCAGACTCTTGGAAACAGAGTTGGCAGTCAGCTGAGGTCAAGAACAAACACCTCATCACAGACCCCTGCAAGCGTCAACCTGGCTTTGACCTAGCACGTTATGATTGGGCCCTCCTCAATCGCTATCGAACAGGCCATGGCCGGTGCGCCACTATGTTCCATCGCTGGGGAGCCAGAGACGACCGGAACTGCCCCTGCGGCTACAGACAGACTATGACCCACATAGTCAACGACTGCCACCTCTCCAGATTCAAAGGAGGTCTTGAAACTTTACATCAGGCTCAACCTGACGCTATTGACTGGCTACGGAAGAAGGGCAAACGCTAGAAGAAGAAGAAGTGTGTCACAAGAAGTTTACGAAGTTAAGAGATTCAACCCTCCACCCAGGCCCTCCTTGCTTTGATCTTTTAAAATAACACAACAAGTTAAGATCTGTTACAAACTTTATTTTAGGAAGAAATTCACACAGAGCTCATCAAGATCCTGGAGACAGGGTGAATTTATGACCTCAGGCCCCATCCTTTTCGCTTGGAAACTTATCTCCTTGATATTCCAGTTCCACCGCTAGCCCGTTAACCATAAAAGTATTCTCCCCAAACAAGGGCAGAGGTTAATATATTTGAACAGATGTCCTATCTTGCAACTTTGATTTTTTTTTCCCCCAGGCTTATCGCAGGTACTCCATGCCTGTACTATGAATCCATAGCTCCTGTAGGCATTTTTTTCATTTTCTTTGGATAGCATAGATAGACACTGAGAGGAGGAGGGGATGATAGAGAGGGAGATAAACACTGCAGACCTGCTTCACTGCTTGTGAAGTGACCTCCCTGCAGGAAGGAAAATGGGGGCTTGAACCAGATCCTTGTGCTTCGTACTATATGCACTTAACCTGATGCAATACCGCTGGGCCCCCAATGTTTTTTTGTTTTTTTTTAACCAGTGTACTACTCAGCTCTGGCTGAGACTGGACCTGGGACTTCACAGCCTCAGGCATGAAACTCTTTGCATAACCATTATGCAGTCACCCTGACTCCTTGTGCATTTAACTAGAAGTAAAGGAATCTCCCTTTTTTGCTACAAATGGCACAGTGGTATTAGATTTTGTGTTTTCTTTCATCTCTGTGTGGAAATGTGGAAATAACTACTCTGCTGGGGGCATCATTGGTAGGAAGGAGCCATTTAACCATTCCTGTTAGTGATACAAATGGATATATTCTTAAAATCCTTATAATTCAAAATTAAGTAAATCACTGTTATTTCCTGGCAAGATTGGCTGATATTTTGTTCAGTAAATGGGATAACAAAATGAAAGCTTTATTTCCTTCCATAGATCTCATATTCCAGTGAGTTTTTTTTTTTTTTTTTTTTTAGCAGAAACTGTGTCTGTCCTGGTATATAAAACTTAGTTCTGGAAAAACACAGTGCTTCCCTTTCATATAGAGTTCAGGACCTCCTAGTTGGATAGACATGGTTACATAATTTCTTTATCTTGTGATGAGCTGTACCTAAAATAAAACTACTTTGTGCAAAACAAGTCTAGGCTAGTGACAACTTCATTAAAGGTCATCTGAGTTCATTTTGAGAATGCTTTATACAAAGTGACCTGAAGCTGGTCTGAGAATAGGAGAGGGTGATGTGCAGAAAATGACTAAAAGGTACTTGAACTAAAAAGAACAGTAATTTTACACTCAGCCACAGTCTGAATCTTGGTTTCTATGCAACAGTTAACAATAGCAATGTGTGACTCTGCACAGAAACACTCTTCAACAGTGCCACCATGTGGCAATGTGACCCAATGACAGAGATTTCTTACCCTGGTATTAGAATGACTGATTTTTTGATGGATAAACTCACCTCGTGAGTTTTTTAATTATTTTTTAAATTAATGACTTATTTGTGTTTTACAAACTTATAAGATTTAGGGGGTCGGGTGGTGGTACACTGGGTTAAGCACACATAGTATGAAGTGCAAGGACTTGAGCAAGGATCCAGGTTCGAATCTCTGGTTCCCACCTGCAGGAGGGTTGCTTCACAACTGGTAAAGTAGGTCTGCAGGTGTCCTTTATCTCTCCCTCTCTGGTTTCCCCTCCCCTCTCAATTTCTCTCTGTTCTATAAAAATAAATCAAAAATGACCATGGAAAAAGTGGACTCATAGTACAGTTACTGAGCTCCAGTGGTAACCCTGGAAGAAATATAAAATAAAATAAAATAAAATAAAATAAAATAAAATAAAATTTTCAGAGGTGATAGCATAATGGTTAGGCAAAGAGACTCATGCTCCAGGATCCAAGGTCACAGGTTCCATCTCTAGCACCAATATAATCCAGTGCTGAGCAGGCTCTGTCCATATATATATCTTTCTTACTGTTTGAAATAAAATAAATAAAATATTTTTGTAAAAGATTTCAGGGTTATAATTTCATACCCATAGATGGTGTGTAAGTCATTATATCTTCCACTAGAGCCCCATGTCTCTACTTATATTCATCCCAACACACATGCACGCACACACCAACACCCAGGGATCTGGAAGGATTTGGCATGGGAGAAAAATCAAGATGATGCATATTCCGTTGCTTTTACTCACGGAACTTCGCATTTCTTAAGCAATGACTCGGTGTTAGTGGTAGTAACGAGGTCTGCACTGTTTTATTTTATTTTATTTTTGCTGGTTTGTTTTTTTTAGATAAAGACTGAGAGAGAGAAACACACACATATATATGAGAGAGACTATATTGTCAAAGCTCCCTTCAA